>NC_141135.1:44260415-44510415 GCF_053477565.2 Lygodium microphyllum | reverse complement strand
TCTTGCTCTGCCAAGTCATCAACTATGAAGATAGGTCATGGGATCTCCCTTTCCCTGGCTAAATTGACCTCTTTGACCTTGACGGGTCCCTCGATTGGTTCACTTGTTTACCCTTGTCGTTTGGCTCCCAGCAAGATTACCACCCTATCTCTCTTTTTGAACTTTGTGAATTGTTTCAGCAGGTCTTGCGGTTTTCGTTGTTCTTCTATCTGCATTTCTTTAGGTAGCTTCCACCGTTCCTCCCTTAACTATCTCAGCACCTTAGGTGGATGGGTAGGTCCCCCTTGGTGCGTCTAGTCTTGGGGGGTCCAGGTATTTCAGGATTACTATCTAAGCTAACTTTCGATTCAGAATTGAACTCTCCATCTTCACTAGAAGAGGGGCTCTCTCTTGGTGGTCGTAGCTCACAATGTGAGTCTATTCGCAATAGTGGTGCATCACTTAGCAGAGCCAACTGAAAGGTGAGAAGGATCGAAGCTTGCTTGGAAGTAAGCTATGGCAGAGAGCAAGAGCAAGAAGAGAGAGACACAAATGGGAACTCCAACAATCACAATGAGTGATTGGGCCTTCAGTTATTCAAACTGTCACTAAAAGAATAAAGAATAAAGTGACTGTGATGGGCGCTCGCCACCTGCAGTGTGTAGTGGCGGGTATTGTCAGTGTAGTAATACACAGGTGGCTAGGCAGAGGTGCCTTTACCCCCAACAACCTCCCACTTAAAGGCGAATCTGCCCTAGTGAGGAGGGAAAAGAAAAAGAAAAGACAGTACAATGTACACATGTACAATAGGATGAGAAAAAACATCATCTCATTGAACGCCCATCAATCTCCTGAGAAAGGCAAAGCGCTCAGTAGTGAGGCTTTTCGTGAGTAAATATGCAGGATTTTCGTTAGTGGAGATCTTGATAAGGTCAACAGACTTGTCCTCCACGACCCCATGTATGAAGTGATACCTCACCTCAATGTGTTTTGCCTTCGCATGGAAGACTAGATTCTTGGCCTGCTGAATAGCACTCATAGAATCCGAATGCAACATAGGGATAGTGTCAATCCCAAGGTCATGAACCAAATGGCCCAACCATATGGCCTCCTTGCAAGCATCAGTGGCTACAACATACTTGGCCTCAGTGGTAGAGAGAGTCGTACATTTTTGAACCGTGGACATCCAATAAACAACACCTCTAGCATAGGTAAAGACATACCCGGAAGTGGACTTTTTACTATCTGCATGTCTTGCATAATCAGAGTTTGTGTAGCCTATAACTCCTGTATCCTGGCTGCCATAGCAAATACACATATCGATTGTGCCCTTCAATTATCTCATGATACCCTTTACGGCATCCCAATGCTTTTTGCCAGGTGTAGCCATATAGCGTGCCACAATACCAGCTGCAAAGGCAATATCTGGACGAGTGGCTATCATGGCATACATCAAACTGCCCATAGCTGATGCATAAGGGATCTTGACCATCTCGGCCCTCTTCTCATCTGTCTGTGGACAATCGGCCTATGAAACCTTCACATAAGAAGGTAATGGATAGCCAATAGGCTTTACGTCCTGCATGCAAAAACGCTCAATGACTTTATGAATGTACTCCCTCTGTGAGAGGTAGAGTAGTCCTTGATGCCAGTCACGCTTAATGCGCATACCAAGAATGTGAGAGGCTTGTCCCAAATCCTTCATCTCAAAGCTCTTCTTTAGTTGAGATTTAAGAGCATCCAGCTCATCATGATCTTTCCCTGTTATCATCATATCATCCACATAAAGTACCAAAATAAGCAATGAGCCATCATGGGCTTTCTTTGTGTAAAGACACGGATCCATAGCACTTTTGCTGTAGCCCTGTGATTGCATAAAGATGTCAAACGTATGATACCACTCCCTAGGTGCCTGCTTCAAGCCATAAAGGCTTTTCTTCAACTTGCACACTAGGTGCTCTCTGCTAAGTTCTGCAAAGCCCTTAGGCTGCTAGATGTATATCTCACCATGAAAATCCCCATGCAAGAATGTAGTCTTGACATCCATCTAGTACAAGTCCAAGTCAAGCTGTACGACTAAGGCCAAAACCAAGCGTAGGATGGTCATCTTGATCACAGGATAAAAGACTTCATCAAAGTCAACTCCATGCTCTTCTTTAAAACCCTTAGCGATAAGTCTTACCTTGTAAGCCGGCTTGGGGTTTCCAGGGGTACTTTTCAGCTTGTACACCCATTTGCATGGCAAAGTCTTCTTGCCCTGAGGCAGTGCGACAAAATCCCAAGTCATATTCTTGTGCGAGGAGTCTATCTCAGACTACATAGCCCTCTCCCAGGAGTGACTGTCACCCCTGCACATAGCCTCATCATAGGTGAGAGGCTTTCCTGCATCTGTAACCAAGACATAATGCATCAAAGGCTCAAATCTATAAAGTGGACGTCTATATCTAGTAGAACATCTCACAGTAGCAGGCTCTGCTGCCTATCCAACACCTTGGTCATGTGTACCAACTGTTACAGTAGGCTGACCATCTGGTTGTGTAGGCAGTGTTGGAGCACGGGGCTCCTCCTAGAATATAACCTTGTGTATCTCTATCACCTTCTCAAGCTGCATATGCATCTTGTCTTCATAGAAGACTACATCATGGCTGCAGATGACTTTCCACACTTGTGGATCCCAGAGGCAGTAACCCATCTCGCTTGCATCCCCATAGCTAAGGAAAATGCATTTGACACTCTTAGTCCTACCAGACTTCTTATGTGTATTCCTAATCTGTTTGCCATAAAGACAATGCTCACATGAATCAAAACATGCGTAGTCAAGGGGTGGTAAGTATTGCAAACCAGAAATCATTTCCATTCCCTTCAAGGACATATGGCCCAAACGGGCATGCCAAAGAGATACATGTGGGATGGAACCCACTGACAAAACATGGTCAACAGAGGACCCATCAACTACAAGAGGATAGAGGCTGCCAGCTTTGGCACCTCTAGCAAGCACAAGAATGCCATGGGTGATCTTCCAGGTAGAATCCCCAAATGAAACATGAAACCTAGCATCATCAAGCTACCCTGCAAACATAAGACTGCGTGTAAGCGCAGGTACATGACGTACATCCTGTAACAGAAAAGTACTGCAAGTAGAGAACTGCAGCTGTACATCCCCAATGCCAACAATAGCAAGTGACCTGTCATCACCCAAGTGAACTGAACCAGAGACAGTGCAGTAGGAGTGGAACCACTCATGACATTGTGTAACATGAAATGAAGCATCAGAATCCAAAAGCCAACACTGTGCATACATAGAGTGAACATCGGTCAATGACGTAGGATCATAAGAACTAGCTGCAAGTATGTATTCCTGATTGGAGTCATCAGTCTGCATGACATTTATCTCCTCAATTTTCACACTAGATTTTGCAGGCATAATGCCAGGTTCAGAGGACTTTTCTTGTACTTTGTCTTTCCCCTTCTCTTTGCGCTTCTCATTATGCAACTCATGACACTGTGGGTGTATATGACCCTTTTTGCCGCAATGATGACATGTCACATTAGCATTTCTCCCATGAGACTTGCTGCGCGACTTACCACATGACTTAGACCTAGACTTCTGCGAGTCTCTGCCACGACCATTCTCACAGTCATTCTTGCCATTACCATCTCTACCTCTAATAGTCACAGCATGCGACACACAAAAGGCATCCAGGTTCTTACAGTTGATCTCTTCCTGTTGAAGAGCACTCTCTACATTAGGAAAGTTCAAAATAGTAGCAGAAGCACATAAGGTAGTGCGGAATACATCCCATGACTCACTTAGAGTCCCAAGCAAAAACAATGGAGTAACCTCATCATTAAAGGTAATACCTTGCGAAGTCAAGTTCTTGAGAATAGCTTGGAACTGTCTCAAATGAGCAGACATTGTCATATTCTCCTTCATGGGCAGGTCCATAAGCTGGTTCAACCAATATATCTGACTTGCTGGACTTTTCTTGTCATAAAGATTCTTAATTTTATCCCAAAGCTGCCAACACTCTGTGCTTCCTCAACCACATTGTAATGCACCTGTTCAGTGAGAGACAAGATGAGGGTGGACTTGCATAACTTATCAAGCTCATCCCATTCGTCATTAGTCATAGTTTCAAGCTGCTTGCCATACATCCTTAGTAGCTTTATCTACGATTTTTACACCAATACCTGCCAAACTTGGCTCTTCCAATAGGCATAATTTGTACCATCAAGCTTAGTGATGTTGAAGATAGCATTGTCAGTGGAAGAAGAACCCATAATGCAGTCCAAAACAGTGCACACAATTCAAAACTGCTTGCTATTTTCTACTATAAATAGCCAAAATACCACCAAAACCAAGGCAAATAACTACGAACTAATAGCTAATGATGCTGCCCACCAAGTACCATCAAAAGTACATAAAATCAAGATGATTTAGCACGAAAATTCCATATTAGTCCATAGATAACTACTTGCTGTAATAAATTACAGCCAGGTACAATGAGAGCAAACTATAGGCAAAATCAATGCACCAAGTCAACCACAGGATAGTCATACTGACATTGAGCAAATACCCAAGCATGCCAAACAAATCTGTTCGTAAGCCAGCACCCCCCTTGTGTAATAGGGCAAAGTGTACACAACACTAGCAAGACTTGATACAAAGAGGTGTATGCTCAGGAAGTGCGACGCCCAAATCAGCTTGAGTACATATATGCGGACCATGGCATATCAACCATGCAACATTCAAGTGAAGAAGATCCCAATCTCAGAAGACTCAAAGCTCAATAGCATAAACCACTTGCTCAATGTCCTGTCAAACATCCAATGATGCTCCCACTAGCACAAAAGCTGTATGGATCAAGCCAAGAAGCTCAAGAAGGGCATATGAGAGCACCAGTGATGAAAGATCCAAGACTAGACATCAATAAGACATCATGAGCATATAGGCTATGTAGCCTTCAAGTATAGCATCCATAAACATCAATTGTATCCCAAATACAGCTCTGACAAGCCAAGAAATATCCCAAGTAAGTTCTGGGAAGCTAGATGCAAGCCAAGACAAGGCACTAGTAGCAATCGGCTCCAAACAATGTAACTAGCATATAGTAGTGGCATAGGCCAAGCATGTCAAGACCGACATAGGTAACATACATGCCATATATACATCCAAGATAGAGCATCAAATGCATTCCAAAGCTGAGCTCAAGCTCAAATGAAGATCCGGAACCAAAGACAAGCTCATGTCGTACCCCGAAGGTCAGTACTTCATTGCATATCCCAAAGACATAGCCCGAAACCAATAGGCATAACCAAACTGGAGGTAAAATAACCTGTTAACCAAGGTAGCATAAATCCCAACCAACAACGAAGTGTCTGTATCCAAATCAAGGCTCAATAGCTCTCAAATAGCATATTCGAGCATAAACCATGATGACCAAGCATCAATATATCCAACAGGACACCCAAATGTCAACAAAGAGCATTATACATAAGCTATCCCTGATAAAACCTTGCTACCCAAACAATGTACATCAGTAAATCCCTGCATAAATCGAGCTATGGAAGCTCAAACCAAGTCCCAAAGCATCTCAAAACATTGGGCAAACATCCCCAAAGTATCTGGGCATCAAATACCAAGCCTTGGGAGTGCACACTCACTCTTGTCCCTGTGTCTACAATTCCCTTTCTTGTGACATCCCCCAGAGCTAGGATTGGCAAGACTGCATGCATTTTGTGCCTTCCCAAAAAGCATTGACATGCAAGGATTTAGGCATGGAGTGCAGCCTCAGACTCAGTATTCGAGTTTCTACATCGTGCTCAGGCAAGTCCATGGTGATTGGCTTATTTGGCTCTTTGACCCACTGTTTCAGCTCTAGCCATAGTGTTGGATGTTGCCTAAGTAAGTCGCCCAAGTTTAGAGTTATAGGGGTGGCCACCAATGTATTGATAAGGTTGCTAGTCACTTGCCTCTCTTCTAAGTCTACAGTTCTTGGCCAATGGCCTTAACTGTTTTGCTGGCCCAAAGCATCTAGGCTTTGTCTAGGCAGCCCAGCTTGTGGTGCCATTGCCTCCCTTGATCTTGGTCATGGGAGAGAGATTGGCATGCTCATGCTTGAGAGATCATCCATCTTGTCTTCCAGTATAGGCTCAACATCCTTTAGGTGCTCCTGGGCCTCCTTCACCCACTTTTTCACCTTCTTGATGGCTTCGAGTTGGTGCTTCGAGTTGGGGTACTCCCCGACCTTAGCACTTCCCTCTTTAGTCGTCCGTGGGGGGTCGACGTTTCTTCCTCTGTGTCAATGACTTTCCCTCCAATCGGCAGTGTTGTGGCACTTTCGGTTTTGAGGGTAACCTTAGCATCTGGTCTTTTCTTCCTTCGTCTCCACCTCTTCTTTCCAACTGAGGTTGTGTCAAGCTTGTTGGGCCCTGGCAATGATATGCCAACCTGCTTTGTCTGCGCACGGGTCATGACATGCAATGGGATAGGTGTGGCCTCCCCATCGAGTGTCTCAACACCAAATAACCCCAATGGAATCGATGACTCGTTTGTTGAACTAGAGGATGGCCAATTGACAAAAATCTGAGTGATTCCACACTCAACGCATCTCAAGGCAGCCTTATCTCTATTTGTTTGCTCCCTCTTAGGGTAGCGTGAAGAAATGTGTCATGGCTCTTGGGTCTGTGCCCCTAGGCTTCTGCCTCTCCTCCTACCTAATGCCATCACAGGTATTGGTCGATAGTCCATAAGGACTGCATTGCCTTCCTCATCGTACAACATGTATGGGTTTACATAAGGCTCATCGCTGCTAGGCTTGTCCACATAGTGGACTGGAGTATCACTTGGTGGGTGGGTCATGTAGGGTCTAGGTGGTCTAGGGATACATGTAGGATTTATTTCCATCTAGGGATGGGCGGCTTAGCATCATTAGGTGCTGGGAGAGTTAGTGGGGCTCCCCTTCCAAGGAAGTTTGGTGGCATGTTCTCGAGGTAGGATTTATTTCCATCCTAGGGATGGGCGGCTTAGCATCATTAGGTGCTGGGAGAGTTAGTGGGGCTCCCCTTTCAAGAAAGTTTGGTGGCATGTTCTCAAGGTAGGGTTGACCATAAGGCTGTTGGTACGAGAGTCTTCGAGGTAGTCTACAACGCATGGCATCATGGTTGAACCTACCACAATTAGTGCAAGGTCATGAGCTAGGGTCCTGGCACTTAGCTGGCAAGTGGTTCCTGCCACAATGTATGCATTGGACATGTAGACACTGTTGAGAAATAGACAAATGATGTATGCTCCAGGAAGAGCTGTACTGAATCCCATATGCACATGAGGAGAGTGGAACAACCCAACTTCTATAAAGCATTGTACTTGACTATCACTTTCATATGGAATGAATACAATGTCATGATGCTTTGTACTTTCAGTTAAGTGTCTTGACTTTGTCAATCCTACACAAGATTTTGTTTATGAGTCCAAGCTACTATCTTGGAACCTAATTCACTTGTGTAACAATTTGTCTCTACTTGTCTATGTCATCATGAGTTTGGTCCTCATCTTCCACTTGCCATAGCATCTACCATGCTCTAGATCCACAATTTTTAACATGGTATCAGAGCCCAGTCAGGCATGGCATGACTCCTTCTCTACTCTCTCAGTCCCTCTTAAACCTCAAGTCAGCTCAATGAGCTTATCTCTCAACTCATCTCCACTTGCTCCACCTTGGCAGCCATAGCCAGGTCTCCACATATCTCCTTTCAAGGTTCTATAACTTTCTCTACAGAGCATATCTCTCCACTCATCTCCACTTGCTCCACCTTGGCAGCCATAGCCAGGTCTCCACATATCTCCTTTCAAGCTTCTATAACTTTCTCTACAGAGCATATCTCTCCAAGCTCCCTTCTGAAGATTTATTCCTTGACTCCCAAGGCTTCTCTGCATCACATAAGAACTTGACATTGCCCTATCTGGAGCTCAGCATTGTCACTTTTGTCAGCTGCTGCCATAAACTTAGCCTGTGGCCTGCAAGACATACCCTTCATGGAGGACTTGGATCTCTCTCTAGAGGCAATATCTTTACAAGATTCCTTCTAAGAATATCCTTCTAACATCAAGGCGCTCCCTTCTATAGACTCAAAGCTTGATGTTGCTCATCATTCAATGTAGCATTACCAAAAATTGTCAGTTTTGTCTGAAATTGCGCCTACATGTGTTTATGTGCTATGTGCGTGACGATATTACATTGATCTAGACAATGATCATAGGGCTTTTATAGAGCATAAAGAGAACTTCATTTCCATAATTTTTTTTTTGAAAATGATCCACTGTAGCTCATGCAATTAGTGAAAAACTAGGCCTAGGACAAACCCTAATCCAGGAAGCCATATCCAAGATTACTTAAAGCTTCAATTTTCTTCATTTTCTCACTCCTCTTGGCACACTCAAGCTCCTACCACTTTGAGCTAAGAATCACCCAGTGTTTAGCAAATACTTCATCAACTGATCATCAAGCATTGGAAGATTTGGAGAAATCAAAGCTGAAGGGGTAACATCAACCATCAAGCAACAAGAATCATCATCTTCAAAACCATAGTATCTTTTGATACTACATAGTGGGATTTGACACTGCCCCATCACTTGTGCTTGTTAGCACATTCAAGAAGTAACTCACTTTCTGATTCATGCTTCAAAGATTATTCTCAGTCTGTGTGATGATTTAAAGTCACATTGGTAAAATCCCGTGTAAATCTCAATCTTCTTGTAAAAGGATAGAAACTGCTTGAGAGTTCTCATGGTAAGACCTCCTACTAAGATGACTAAAGTGAAACAGATAGCAAAGTTTAATGGTGGAGGCTTTCATGCCTGGAAGGAGAAGACCATGTACCACCTTATGCGGAAAGACTTGTGGGACTTGTTTGAAGATGAGGAAGAAGATGTAGATGACAAGAACAAATATACTATAGAAGACCAGCCTAAAATAAAGGTATGGAAGAAGATGAACAAAAAAGCTCTAGGTATTATTGCCTGGGGTCTATCAGATGATGTATGACATCACATCTCCGGCATCAGGGATGCAAAGAAGGCATGGGAAGAACTTGACAAAATCTTTGGTACACAAGCAATGAACTCAAAGGTAAAATTACCTATGCAGTTTTATAAGTTGGATGTAAAAGATAGTTTATCTATGACTGTACACATCAATAAATTCAAGAGCCTTAAAACTCAGCTAGCAGCTCTTATAAAGAACATTGATGAGAATGAGGCGATAGTAGTGCTACTTGCTAGTGTTAATCATGAACCATATGAGAACCTTGTTTCAACACTAAGTAATGTTCCTAGTCTCTCACTCAAAGATATTAAGCACTCATTGCTTGATAGAGAAAGCAAATTTAAAAGCAAAGATGTAAAAGAGACGAGCTCAAGGAAAAATTTCCAGACGAAATACTAGACCCAAGGGAAGAGGTCGATGACTCAACATCAATAACAGAAGTCAGATGACATGTTATTATTCTAGTAAGACTGGCCATATTTCCAGTGAATGTTTTCACAAGAAAAGAGCACAACAGATGCAGAATGACCACCGCCAAGGTCATTTCATGAATGAAGAAGAAGAAGAATATACTTCCACTACCATCAACAACTCTAACAGATTGCTCTAAGGAATTTGTTCCCATAGTGGATCTCTATGTTTCCTCTAGTGGATTTTCTTTGTAAAAACCCTTGCCAAAGATGTAAAGTCTCAAGCTTTAACTTGACTAGGCTGCCTATGAGCTAGTCTCTCGGGCCATGTTATCATGTAGGGGGGAAAAAGCCAGCAAGTGTAGGGACTCGTCATTTGAGGGGGGTGTTGAGAAATAGACAAATGATGTATGCTCTAGGAAGAGTTGTACTGAATCCCATATGCACGTCGAGGAAAGTGAAATAACCCAACTTCTATAAAGCATTGTACTTGACTATCACTTTCATATGGAATGACTACAATGTCATGATGCTTTGTACTTTCAGTTAAGTGTCTTGACTTTTTCAGTCCTACACAAGATTGTGTTTATGAGTCCAAGCTGCCATCTTGGAACCTAATTCACTTGTGTACCATTTTGTCTCTACTTGTCTATGTCATCATGAGTTTGGTCCTCATCTTCCATCCACCATAGCATCTGTCATGCTCTAGATCCACAATTTTTAACAGGTGCATTGGTTGTCTCATCATCTCATGTAGTTTGGTTATATCCATCCTAATCTCCGCTAGCTCTTGTCCCGAGTCAGTGCCCTTCCCTTTGTCCTATGCGCTTGGGCCTACTCTCTCACTCGGCGTTGAGGCCCTCTCAGAACTCCTGGTACTGGACTCTTCTCGATTCGAGCCTTTGAAGCTTCTTTCCTTGAGCTACTCATCCACCCTAATAGCTTCCTCAAAGACCTTTGCCAATGCATCTTGCTGCAAGCTCGAGTTGCCGGCCAAGGCTTTGTAGAGCTCTACACTTTGTATT
This sequence comes from Lygodium microphyllum, assembly GCF_053477565.2. Lineage (NCBI taxonomy): Eukaryota > Viridiplantae > Streptophyta > Polypodiopsida > Schizaeales > Lygodiaceae > Lygodium > Lygodium microphyllum. The sequence continues at coordinate 44,499,957 of NC_141135.1, read as the reverse complement.
CTGCTGATGAATACTGTGGATACCGCTCTTTCGGTTGGTCTCTCACCCATTGGGATTCTCTTGAAGAGGCTCCTCACCTAGGTCATGTAATCTCGAATATCCTCTTTCTCTCTCTGCTTGACGTTCATGAGTCACACTAGCAGATTGTCGAAGTACCCAGGTTTGGAAAATCTCTTGATGAAGAGATTTTTCAAGCCATTGAAATTGGCACGCTCTGTAGCATCCAAACTCATGTAGCAAGTCCTTGCCCTTGTCACCTAAGCACAGTCCAAAATCTTGGGAGCGTTGAGTAGGATCGGTAAGTCCATTGGCCTCGTAGACCAGCTCGAACTATTCCACAAAGTTGTACAGATCGTTTGCTTGGTATTTGTCCAGTTGCTTCGCCACCACGGGGATTTTCGATTGGCTCTTAGAGCCTTGGTTAACCCCTAACCCTGCTAGCAGTGATGTTGCTAATGCTGCACTACTTTGCTCTACTTCCGTGTTATCTAATAGTTGCTTTGTCAGAATCTCGCTCAATGTGAGCTCTCCCTCTAGTGCTCTCTCGCTATCCAATTGATTTCTGCTTGCTAGGGCTAGCACTCTCTGGATCTCTTGCATCTCCAAACTTTGGCATAAGCTCCTAGTTTACTGGTCTTGGTTGTACGCAGCTAGGCCTTGCAGAGCTCTATGAGCTTCCTTGAGGTCTGCTATGACATCCTCTATAGGTCCACGTGGTGTTCTAGTCGGGTTTGAACATCATATTTGCACACTAACTGTTTGAAGGCCTCATGAAAGTCTCCTAGATCAAGCTCCTTGTTGCTCCTACAGCCTGAGCTACCCTCTTCCATGTCCAAGGCTTCCTGTTCTGTCAAGTTGTCAATCAAGTTGATAAGGCCAAGTAGATCCACTTTCACAATAGTATGCATCTAGTTTTTCAGCTATGTTCCTCGCTTGGCCCTACCTTTGGGGATTTGATCACCCTTCTATGTCCTGGAATCTTCTCCTACTAGTGGGTTCCTTCAAGGTTTTATGTCCGAGTGAATTCCTTGTTAATTGCAACCAGTCCTCAACTTACCCTCACTCTGTGAGTGTGTGCATGTGTGTGTTCTTTTCTGTGCACTATGTGAAATCAAGCTTTTAGCTATTTCAAGTGTGCTTTGAGTTGATGGAAATCTGAGTGAGTGAGAAAACAAAGTGTGTGTAGCTCCTGTGCTCTTGCCTACGGGTTGGCTTGATAGGGCCATGTGTTCGGTTCCTAGCTATTCTCGCCAGCTTCTCGGGTTTGTTTGTTGCGCTATCCCGTTCGGCTCATTCAGGGTCGAGTTGGGGTCTTGCAATCAGCCCACAATACTAGACACAATTCCAGACTATTCGGCCATGATTTCTAGGTTTATAACTACCTGTGAGGTGTTTGGTGGGTTCTTCTAGAGTGGGTCACACTTCTCGTTAGTCGGGGTTTGTAAAATTTATAGATTTTCTTTCTTAGGCTGTGTCTGATTTACCAGTGTCCGATTTTGAAAATCGGACGTCTGATTTATCAATGTCCAATTTTAGGAATTGAGTCCGATTATCACAATCGCACAAGGTGTGTCCGATCGGATAGCTTGAATTGGTTCGATTAGGGTATGTCCGATTTTGAGAATTGGATGGGGGTGCTTCGTTTGATTGAATGCATGTCTGATCGAACACAGTACTAGGTCTAATTTTGTTGTCAGATTGTGGCGATCGGACACCAATCGGATGTGGTAGTGTGTCCGACTCCTCATCCGATTCTCGAAATCAGACGAAAGTAGTGTGTTCGATTGTTGCGATTAGACGGGTCAAGCGTTCGATCACACAAGATTGTGTGTTCGATTTGGAGTTGGTCCAATTTTCAAAATCGGATGGGTATGTCCGATTGGACTGGATGGGTTTGTCCGAGTCTGATCTGGGAATCACACCGATCATTGGGTTCAATTCTGGGAATCGAACACTATGGGAAGCATATGATTCCGCTAGCCAAAACACGTGTCGATCATGTTTTTGCCAAAAATCTAGATTTTGATGTTGTCTTTATCCACAAAAACTACTAGGAATCAAGCAGAGGTGTAGGCCAAGGGCATCCTATATCTGAATCTCGCAGAAAGCCCTAGTATGCTCTGATTGATCTGACGTAGGCTGGTGACTTGCAAGCTCTCTCTCTCTCTCTCTCTCAACCAGGACTGTAAATGAGGTTTTCCCTAGTCACCCAGGACTTTAAACCCTTGCTGGCTAGCACCTCAGCCTTCCCAATCACTCCACCTGTGACTCCGAGACATACGAGCCCTCTTTTTTTCCCATTTTCCCCTGTTATTGCCCTGTTCATGACTGTTTTACAACAGTGAACTTTAAGCTTTCCACTCTGATTTCTCCTTCTTATCCTACTCTAAAAGTGACAAAAATCAAAAGTAAAGTACTGAATTGATTTTTCCTACTCAACTGATCATCAAAAACCAAAAATACTTACTTGTAGCATGGATCAAAACCCAAAACCTCCTATCTATCTCAAGCTCTGGTTTGGGGATGAAACCCTTACTTCGATGCTCGATTTGAAGTGCGCAGGCACTCAAGCTTGAATCTGTTGTCTTGGCAACGGAACCAAAATGTAGAGGCGGCAAGCTCAAGTTCAACCACCAAGACCCACGGACCGCTTATTGTTCAAGAATTTCAAGTGAGCACTAATGGCTACCTCTCACATAGCCAACATGCTATCCCCCTCTATGAGTGTATTGAGCTTACATTGATGCCCGATAGAGTTGCTTCCTCTCTCAAGCACTTCGATAGCTCCATGATTCGTGATGCAAGCTCAAGTGTCCTCAAGCCTCTTCCTTGAAGCTCCATCCTCCATAGTCACGTGCAAGATGGGAGAAGAGAAGAGAAGAAGAAGAGAGGAGATGGAGGAGGGCTTCACCTCCATGATCCCTCACCCTCACTCACTCACACTCCCTCCCTCAAGCACTCACAAGCAAGCAAGAGAAGAGAAGAAGAGAAGAAGAAGAGTCCACTTTGCCACACACTAAAGAATGAGCTCTCATTCACTTTTTGAACTTTATATACAAAACCCTAAATCCCTTTTGGGCAGTTAATCCCTTATCCCCTTTTTCTTACATGGCCGGCCATGGCCTCTAGGCCCTTTTTCCCATTGTTCTCCTTTCTTTGTAGCTTAGTCCTACTGCCCATTCATTGTTACAAATTGCACAGGAGGGAGCCTGGCACTCTTTTACAGAGGTTTTGGCTACGCCTTTATATTTAAAGGTGCGCCTTCTTGCTTTTGGCTTCTTGCAGCTTCCATGGTTGCATCTTGTACTCCTAGTGGGCCCACTCTCTTGTAGGGAACATTTCCTTTTTTCCGCCTCACACTTTTCCTCTTGATGCCTCATTTTTTGCTTCCTTTGCTTTGCAATAAATAGAAATCCATATTATTTTTAGAGGCATTGATATGTGTGTGCAACACTATCATCTAATTTGGGGCTCTTAAGATGGGAGTAGTCATGGGAGCCTTTTTCAATGCTTTGCAGTAAGCTTGGCATTCCTCTATCTAGGCATAGGTAATTAGTAGCATAAAGAGTGGTCCTGCAATAGCAACGTAATTTAGGACAAAACAACAATAATACCCAATATAGCTAAGGAAGCAATGCATCCCCTTTGGATTAGTTATAGGCTTCCTTCCCTATTACTACCCATTCAATCATATGCTTAGTTATGGCAATAGATAATGATTTCTCTTAGTTGTGCTAGTACTAAAATTCTTGTAATTGATGTATAAGATTTTTCCATTCTCCTTGAGCACCATGATGATCAATGATACCCAATTGGTTTGCTCAAGTTCATAAATGAACCCCCCTTTTATAACTTGTTAATTTTTTCTTTAACATGATGAGCATATCAAGGACTTTAAGAGAGATTTTGTGGGTGAGAACTTGTGGTGCTATACCCATAAGGTAAGTGAAAACATCTAAGTATTTTTTCAATAAATTAATCAAACATTCTTTCGCCTCTACGGTGAGGTGCTCAACAATGTACATAGGCTTAGGGGATTCCCTAGGTATTGCAATATTCATTTCCTTGACCTTTGTCAATTCTTTAATGGGTTTGTTAGATGTGCCTTTGCACTTTGCATTAAGCAACACAACTAATCAATTAACCTTTTTGAACTTTGTGAATCATGGGGGAAGAATTTTTCTTTTTTTTAAAACATTAAGTTTTCAACTGACTATTGTGGTATTGCATTTTAAGTATTTGCACCTTAAATGAATTGAATGTTTAATCTTAGACTTATCAAATTTGTTGGGGCATTTTTGTGTCAAAATTACTACTTCAAGACTTATCAAAGTCATTGGATTGGTTGGGGCATTTTTATGTCTAAATCACTACTTCAATGTGTATTAGAGTCAAAACTTGCCATCATGTTCTCCTAGGCTTTAATTATATCATCTTCAATTGTGAATATCGCAAGCTCTAAATAAAGATCATTGAGCCAGTGCCTCATTTGTTCATAGTTGAGAACCTTGAGGGATTTGAGCCATTCTAATTCCAAGTTTGGTCTCACAATACCTACATCAATTAGCATGCTCTCAATTTGAGAGGGTTTGGGATCCATACAAATTTGCTCAATGATGCAACTATCAGTGTCAGAATCAACTGACTAGTAATCCTTAGACTCACTTATTTCCTCAGCATCTATGCCTTGCTCTTTCATCAACACGTCAAAGAGGCTATTTGGAAGAACAAGACTTAGTGTAGATTTTTCCATTGCCATGTGGAGTTGTTTAACAATTGTTCAAAGATTATGAAATTAGTGTTTGCTCTATCCATTGGGACAAGATAGCCCTAGAAAGTTATTGAAAGGTAGATCGTGAGTGGAAGCACATAAGCGAAAGCAAGAGTGAAGCAAGAGCTCTCAATCCTCCCCACTTTCCTTGACTCAACTCACCATTATTCCTTATTCCTCCTTATTCCTCCTTACTTCCTCCTTTAGCCCTTTATTTGGGCCCTGAACTTTTTCAAACTTTGATGATCACCCTATAATATTTGTGCTGGCAGTCAAGACAGTTTAGTCCATTATCATGTGTTTCTTCTAAGTAGTTACCCTTTTGGGATGTACTATATATTCTGATGTATGTTGTCAAACCTTGTGAAATCCTAATGGAATATATGAGCATTTCTTTTCTTGATTAAGTATATCTCTCATAGTGCAAATGGTAGTCATCTCTTTCAATATGCTCTGTTGTTGAGTCTGCAATAGTCGCATATCCCTACGTCAAGTACGATTATGATAAAACTCTATTGTCCCACAAAGATGGTGCAACCAGTTTGCACCTAGCAACCACAACTAGAACTTGAACCCAATTACACATGGTGACTACACTGATATTTCCTAGACGCATAGGTTTGCATGCGCACATGCTCTTAGGGTCCATGGAGGACATCTAGCTTGTATTTTCTCAAGATGTCTTGGACGTGAGTAGTAGCATCGGATTTTGTCTCCTAAGGGAACGTTCCTCATCGATGATAATTTTTTAGTGGAGCACTGTGGAGTCCAATTTCAGAGGTCGATTCTCTTCTAAGGAGTGGTGCGATACTGGGTTGAACTAATCCCGCTTGCTCGTGGTCTATTACCTCTAGGTGATTCAACCAAGGTCATATTCTGTTATGAAGACTCCTCTTTCGATCCTAAGGACATTGGCTTTCCATGGCTTGGAGTCTACTTGTATCTGTTCAATCACTTGGCCGTCCATGTTATACTCTATTGTCTCAGCCTCTTCCTCACTTACCTCATTTGTAGAGCAACAGCCTGAATACTCATCGTCCAAATCATTATCTTCTAATTGCTTATCGTCTCCAAGGTTTCTATTTTCAAACCTCTTCTTATCTATGATCAATGCCCAATTGTACATCAGGTTCAAGTCGTGCACTTGGATCCATAGCCACTTTGACTCGTCCACGAGATCCTTGAGGGGTTTGAGATTGGCATCTGGGTTATCTACTAGCCCTTTTGTCAAGTATTCAAGGGTCCTCTAGAGTTTGAGTTTGTTAGATAGAATGTGGAAAGAGAAAGGTGTTGGTTGTCTGATAGAACTCTCGGTCGATCGCCAAGACTCATGAACCGCTTATTGCTTCAAGCATTTCAAGCCAAGTGCAATGGCAGCTACCTCTCACATAGCCACACGTGCTCTCACAACTACCACTGTAGTGAGCTTACCTTCATGATCAATTGAGTTACCTCCTCCCTCAAGCACTCCAATAGCTCCATGATCCAAGGTGCAAGCTCAAATAAGCTCAATCCTCAAGCTCCATGCTCCATTGCCGCGCATGAGACAAGAGAAGAAGAAGAGATGAGAAGATTGAGAGCTTCTCCACCATGGTCCCTCACCCTCACACACTCACTTCCTCACTCCCTCTCTCAAGCACAAGCTCAAGCAAGCAAGCAAGCAAGCAAGAAGAAGAAGAAGAAGAAGAAGAAGAAGAAGAAGAAGAAGAAGAAGAAGAAGAAGAGAGAGATAGTTTTGCCCACACACAAGAATGAGCTTCTTCATTCACTTTTTCTCTTTTTATACAAAACCCTAATCCTCTTTGGACACCCATCCCTTTTTTTACATGTCAAGCCATTTTAGCCTAGGTCCTCTTTTCCTATTCCCTTTCTATTTCTATTGTGCCTTCACCCATGCCCATCTACATTTACAAATTGCATGTGCTCTTTTATAAGGATTTTGAGTGTGCTTTTATATTTAAAATAAGTCTTTCCTCTTTTGCACTTGTCCTGAACTTTTAAGGTTGCCCTTGCGCTTTTGGCCTTTTTTACTTCTATTTGTTCAGTTGGGCTGCCTTTTTCCACTTTGCCCTTCCTTTATCTTTTTAATTTTATTTTTGTTTTCCTATATTGGGGTTGGGTGGTTAAAGGATTGCAATGTGGATCAGTGATGGGGCTTCATGGAGATTGGACAAGGAGAAGAAGCATCACAAAATTGGATCAAAGATTGTGGAGGTTGAGGGTAGATTTGAGTGGGTAATGGGGACCTCCAATGTCGGTGGTTGATTGCAGTTATTGAGTGTACTTGAAAAAGACAAAGGAAATGCACTACCTAGGGGTATGTCTACCTCATCTTGCAGTGCGTGGTGTCTATGCTAGTGAAACTAGGAGTTGGGTCGAACCTCAAAGCTAGTGGTGTTGTCCCACACGTGAGGACCCATTTTGTGTACAGGGAAGGTGCTATGGGTGTGACTTAGGGAGACAAGTCCCCATAGGTGAGCGTAAACTCCCTAGGTGTGTCCTACTCTTGATGTGCCCTAAGTGTAAAGTGGAAGGACATGGAGGTCTAGGGGGTTAGACACGAGTCGGCTGACCGAGGCCACCACATGCATCTAACTTGACAACCCCTAGGTGCAGTATTTGTAGAACTTTGATATTACATAGGAAAGCTCGTTGTTCCTCTCCTTTTTCTATGTGTGGGTGTTTTCTTTGTTTTCTCTTTTCTTTTTATTTTTATTTTTCTTTCCTCTCTTTTTTTGAGATACATTGGGAAGGAACACGCTAGATATCATCCTAATGCTCTTTAGTAGTTACATTTCGAGGGGGCCTAAGAGATTTGACAAGGAATGCATGGCTTGGCATGTAGCCCTTTGCTCTTCTGACTGTACTTGTGGCAGAGAGGGGGGCTTGGTTCCTGCACTCATTCTTTCTATTATTGATCTGATTCAGACTTAGCCCCTCCTTTGTGGATCGGATCCAATGGCTCCTATTGAGGTGGCTGCATTTGTTTTTCTAGCTCCCCAAGCCCAAGTAAGGAGAGTCCCTATGTGGTTGAGCTAGTTGAGATTAGGTGAGCACATAGCTCCTCTACTCCCAAGCCGATGCTAGGCTTGGGTGCTACGGCATGGAGTCCATGTTGCAGTGCCTCCTTATTATTAGATGTAGTTTTCTTTTTAGTTGTTCCAATGTCTCTTTTCCTCTCAGTTGAGTAACATCCAATGGTGTGCTCAAGAATGCGTGTTGTTGCTCCAGCATTTTTGGGTTGACAGTCGCGGGTTTGCTTTCCACTAAGAGGCATTCACTCTCAAAATGGGCCATCTTGTAGGCTAAATCTTTGATTCTATTTTTGCTAGAGAAATTTGCTCCTCCTCATGTTGCCTTAGTCATTCTTCCTCCTCTTCTTGCCTTTTCCTATGCTCTTCTTCTAGTCTCTTTGATTCCTCCTCCACCCTTTGCAGCTCTCTGTTTTCCTTGGAAGTGGATCGATTTCTTCTTATGGGAATTTTGAGAGCGATCTTTTTCCTCTCCCCTTGGCTCAACAATTTTGAGCCTTGCTGCTCACACTAATTGTCCTCTCGCTTGAGGATTCTTGCTATTGAGATGGTTGGTCATGCTGGGGTGGAAGAGCGACGCTCCTCTCAAATTGGTGATGACTTCGGGTTCTCCTATGCTACTTCTCTTTTCACCTCCCCCAAAGCTTCTTGAATGATGGCAGTTAACACTCATCCAAAGCCTATAGTCAAAGCCTTGGAGTAGGTTGTTTCCTCTCAGGCTCCGTTCTGGTAGTGGGAGACTCCCCTTTTTCCACCCTTGGTGCTATGGCTAATATCTTTGTCGATGCATGTATTGTCTTCCGGATGTAGACATTCCAACTTACCTCATTCAAGGCATTGGTTGCAAGGGTCTCCAATAATGGTATGCCTATTTTATTCATGAGAGCATTATATCTCTAGCTTGAGAAAAGGGTATGGACTACTTTAGTCTATAGGCAAATGGTGGGGTTCGGAATATCAACTAGGCTGATTATGTCATTAGTGTAAACCTTCTTTTTTTCCATCTCCAACATCTTGTACACATCCCTTTTTGGCATCTTTTTCGGCTTCTCCACTAATCCCAGTGCCTTCTCCACAATTTCTAGATTAAGGGAAACTTCCACCTTTCTAGAGGTTTCGCCTTGCCTAATGGTCACCATGACAATGTTCCTTCTTACATCAAAAGTTCTTAGGAATTTTGTGCATCTATTGTGGTCGGTTTTCTAGCCAACCTTCACCATGTACCTATGGAGATTGCACTAGTCAACTATTTATCTCATCATGCCTTCCTTGTACACCAACTCTCTCAAATTGCTAACGCTACAATATTTAGCTGGTTATAGACTTGCATTTTAGTGGCCAATCAGTACTTGTTGTGCTCTTTCTCTCTGAGAACGGGAGTTGGCCTGCCATCTCAAGTTCTTGTTATGGTACAACAATTTACAATTAGCTCCTTTGAAAGTACTTTTTGCAAAAAAGAAAAAAAAATTAGATCAAACATTATGGAATGGTGTGATGTTCCAGTAAAGAATGGAGACTTTTAATACTTTAGGCAATCTACACATTCCAAGCATGAATTCTATAAAAAGCTTTTCTTCAAGTACAAGTTTCCTTTATTTATCCCTTTTTGCTTTTGAACCCTTTCTGATTTGAAGTTCTAAAGTTCAAGTCATGTTTTCTTTTCCACCTTACCCCCTCCCCCCCCAATAATGATGAGAAGCTTTCTTAGGATTGGAGGATGAAGGGTTAAGGGCATTAAGCGCATGGTCACTGTAGTTTACTTTGTTATGAGCCAATCATAGAAGTTTGGATTATACTCCAAGTGGATATGACGGTCCATGCCATGAGTTCTAATGCCTATGTGTGTAATTTAGGGTCAAGACATCGGTTAGGAAGTCTCCAAAGTTCATTCTATTGGCAATATGTAGTTCTTTCTCAATCAAAAGTTGATCCAAATAGGAATGGGCCATGACATATTCCTCTAAAGGCCATTTGTGGGTGATTGCCAAGACTCTGAATGAGGTAGGAGCCACATAGATAGGATCGTACTCAGCTGTTTTGATTAGATGCCTCTGCTCAATGTTGCTCATAATTTGGGAGCCCTCTTGTTCCCATTGGAGACATAGAGCATACCATTTTTGCATAAATGAAGAGTCAGCATCAACTAGCTTTGCCAACCCTTCTAGCTCATGGCTTATTGTAGAGACTTTGCTCCTGCTATTTGATGTGATCAGCCATTGTTTGCGAGCTTGCTCTCAAGAGATCTTGTTGGCGATCAATTCCTTAGCTACCTTAGGAATCTTGATAAACATGAACTCATATTCCTCCCAAGTGCATAGCAAGGAGCATACTTCCATTGCTAATGTCTTGTCTAGGAGGTCTAAATCTAGCTGTTCATAGCTCGTGACTAGCATGGTGAATGTGGCATCCAATCATCTGATGTAGGTAATGAGGTCATCCCCCGTGTTTGTGGCAAGATCCAAGGCCAAGGCAAGGACAGATCTACACTTATAGGAGGTTCTAAGGCCTATGGGAGGTTGGGGTTTGAGGATAACTTAGGAATCAATTCCTATGTCGTGAATTGGTCAGTAGGGTGTGTATTGACCACTTGTACCATTGGTTGGTCTTAGGGCTCAGATGATGCAGGCAACTGGTTTTGGTTTTGGTTGATAGACTCATTGAGGTTCTATGGATTTGGTGCTTTTTGAGTCAATTGGTTTCTCATTTCTAGCTAGCTTACCGCTTTGTGAAGATGGGATGGGGGGCTTGGATTGAGGTGCATGCATGCCACTCATGGTCTTAGACAACCAAATCCAATTGTTGCCTTAGTAGTAGCCTTGAGTAAGCAACATGTCTTTGGGCACCCATAGCGGCTTGACCATTCATTTGCTTCAATAGCACCAGCTTTGCCTCCTAAGCCTGGGGCATGAGGTTCCATGGTTACGGGGTCATGTGGTTTGGCTTCTAGGCAGTTGTGATTGTCATTTAGGAACCCATTTGAGTTGTTGCTTAGTGATCTTGGATGTGTCTCCTTTGGGTTGCAGGCAATTTGTCTTGGCAAGGTGGAACAAGTCACAACCCCCCTCCTTAGACCTTCACTTGGTTCCTCTACCGGTGGAACTATAGGCGCTGCAATGAAGCCACGCTGCCCTTGCTGAAAGTCGTCACTATCCAAACATTGCCAATGGCGAGGTCAATGTGCTTCAGTCATAGTCAACGCTGCAGTGTGGTTGTTTTTTAAATGTGCATCCTAGCAGTGATTTCTTACTAAGAGCCTTGGTGTTAGCCATCACATAGAAGATCATAGATTGGCTTTTAAACTCAATAGAGACCGCTATTTTTCATTTCCCCAATAGTGGGTAGGACTATCTCCCAAATGGGCCGAGTTTGGCATTAGTAAGCTACAGTTGGAGTTGACCAATGAGGGTCCAATGATTCTACATAAGGATATTACAATCAGCTCTCTTGTCAATGAGTGCATCAAAGGCATATGTTATGTGGCCAATGATCGATATGCGTAGGTATACAGGTGCCACTTCTTCCTCATCCTCTTCCTCAATCTCAGTGGTGGTGGCTACTCTTATGTTTATAGGCAGGCTCAGCATTGCAGGGTCGTGCGGTGGGTGCACTAGTTTTGGTCGATTGCTAGAGCTCTTGGCCATCATGCAGAGTGGTACTGATGGTGGGAACTTACTCTTTGGTAGCATGTGAGATTGTGGGACTTTGTGAAACTTATCAGCTGCCTTGGTAGCTTGTCCTCTCCCACACATTTTGTGTATCATGGCAAAAGTGTCATAAATAGACATTTAGCCATTTTGATTTAGCTGTCTGTTTATGGATGATAAGTGGTGCTAGGAGTCAAAATAGTCTCCGTAGAAGAAAACAAACTCTTTCAAAATTTATCCATAAATTTATGTCACAATTGGACACAATCTTCATTGGAATCCCATGAAGTTTGAGCTTTTCATAAATTGATCAATCACTTGCTTTGCTATAAATTGAACCTTTGTTGGGATGAAATGGATTGATTTAGCTAGCCAGTCTATAACCACATAAATGCTATTCCACCCATGTTTTTTTGTAGGCAAGCTTGTAATAAAATCCATGCTGATGTCAGTCCACTTCCTATAAGGAGTAGGTAGTGTCTGAAGCAATCCACTGGGTAGGAGTATGGAATCCTTATTTTGTTGACATTGAAGACATCTCATGACATAATCTTTAGCATCCCTCCAAATGCCTTTCTAATAAAAGCTCTTATGGATATTATTAAATGTCTTGAACAAACTATGATGGTCCACTAAAGGTGAAGAGTGCATCTCTTGCAAAATATAGTCTTGTGCTGAAATTAGAAGAGATTTTGACTCAATAAAGATTTTATTAGGTATGAAATCCCAACAAAAAACTTCTTTTTTAAAGCCTATCCATCAATGGAGCCGCCAGATGAGTTTAATTATTTATGAACCTCCTATAAAAATAAGAGTCCAAGGAATCCTCTCAAAGATGTCGAATTTGTAGGGGTAGGCCATTCCTTAACACATTTCACTTTGTTGGGATCCACTCTAATTTTTTGCTCTCCCACAATATGACCTAAGTATTCGACTTTATCTTCCATGAAAGAACACTTTATCATATTGGAAAAGAGTGCATGTCTTCTTAGGGTGTCAACGACCTCCCATATATGCTTCAAATGTTCATCCTTGCTCTTGCTATAGATAAGGATATCATCAAAGAATACAAGAACTATTTTGAACAAGAACGGTTGCAATATTTTATTCATAAGGGCTTGAAAAATAGTAGGTGCATTGGAAAGCACAAAATGCATAACCAAGAAGTGATATAATCCCCTTTCAGTCCAAAAGGTTGTTTTGAACTCGTCCCCTTTCTTCATTCAAATTTGATGGTAACCTGAATGAATATCAATTTTGGTGAAGACTTTTGCATTATTAAGCTCATCCAAAAGATCATCAAGGTGGGGAACAAAATGTCTATTCTTAAATGTTGACTTGTTCAAATCTCTATATTCAATGCACATATGAAATGATTCATCCTTCTTCTTAACCAAGAGTACAAGAGAGGCAAACGGTGATTAACTTGGCTTAATTAAGTCCATTTCCATCAACTCTTGGACTTGTCGCTCTACCTCTTCTCTCTCAATCTTACATAAGTGATAGGGAGATTTTATTATGGGCTTTGTGTTGGGCAACAAGTCAATAGGATATTCGACATCTCGTTTAGGAGGCAAAGATTATGGTGGTTGAAATAAATCCTTACATTCCTCCAATAGCTCTTCTAATCTAGGGTCCCTTTTCTTTAGAGAAAAACATGATTGATTTGGTGGTTGATCTTCATCCACTTTTGCAAGAAAAAGAGTGAAAATACATGAGTTGGTGTTGATTTCCTTCCACAATTTCTTTATGGAGATAAGCTCTATGTATTTGTGGTCAATGCCCTTGAATTCTATGTGCTGCCCTTACCAATTAAATTCCATTTGCTTTTGTTTTGAATCCAAAGTGCCAAGAGTTTTCAACCAATTCCAACCAATAACTACATCAATTGGCCCCATATCCAAAGTGATCAAAACCACTTTTATTATACAAGTAGGAGATAATTCAATACAAGTAGATAGACACACTTCTTTAGTAGACTCATAAGCACAATTTCTAACTTGTATTCGCAAGGATGATTCCATATCAATGGGTAGAAACTTTAGCCCGCTCAAGGAGTTGATATTGACGAAGCTATGAGTGCTACTTACCTATATCCACAAGAATATATGCAATCTTACCATTAATGATACCTTTGAGTATAAGTGTATTTTCTCCTTTGTAGCTCGTCCATGCATTGTGTGAAATAACACATAATGAAAAATGGGAATCATTGGTGACATCCTCTTCTTCATGCATTTCTTCCACCATTGGGTAAGCATCAACATGCAATAAATTCCCCTCTTGTTCCTCTTCTTCTTCAACTTCTACATCTTGAGTAATCATCATGTTGATTTTGGAATTTTTGGCTTTACACTTCAACTTGTGATCTTAGGACCACTTCTTTCCACATTTAAAGCACAATCCTTTGGCGTCCATTTCCCTAAGCTTGTCATGAGGAAGAAAACTGCTATTGGAATTGTTTTGGGTAAAATTTGGAGCACTTTCAGCCCTTGAAAATTTTCATTTTGCCTCAACCATATTTCTAAAATTTTGTCTCTATTTTGGAGCATAATTCCCACTTTATTTAGAAGCATAAATTGTGGAAAAAGTTGGCATTTCTTGTAATTGCTATTATGACTACTAAAACTCTTATTTTCTTACTTGAAACCCTCTCTTGGTTGGTTGAAAACTTGTATATATCCTGTAGATTGTTGATTGGAGGAATTACTCCCCAAACTTCTTTGCTAAAAATTCCATGCATCTCTCTTGTATTTTTGAGAATGTCTTTCAGCCAACTAAATTACTTCATACAAAGTTTTGGATTGTTGAGCTTCTGTCTCTGATGACAAGGTGGTGAGGTTAAGACCAAAGATATACTTGTTTAGCTTCACAAAATCTAAAATACCCTCAACATACATAGAGAGATTCAAATAGGTATTTGAATAATCTCTAATGGACATCTCTTTTTGGGCCCGTGCATACCATCATCTTTGAAGTGTTTCCTTTCTAGAGGGGAAATAAAAACATCAAGCATGGCTTGCTTAAACTCTTCCCATGTAGAAAAGTGTTAGTCAACCTTGCACATAAATTAGCACCAAGTATGAGTGTAGCCTTCAAGGTGAAGAGCCACAAAATAAATTTTTGCTTCATCACTTCGAGGATAGAGAGCAAAATACATGTCAAGTTTGTTTATCCACCCCTCCCACTCTGAAGGTGAAATTTTCCCCTTGAAGTTGGTGATATTGATATTTTCTTTGTACTCCTCATTGTATGATGGTTACAAATTGTTATTTGGTTGTCCATAAGAGGGTTGTCTCCATGAATCTTTATTCCAAGAATGTTGCCTAAGGTAGGTTTATCCAAAACTAAGTGATGAGGGGCTCACAATTTAAAATGTGCTCTTTAGTTGAATGCTCTTGGGCTGATCTTCTTTCGTCCTTTTTCCCATCAACATGAGCTGATTATTGATTGCATTTCCTTTAGGCATATTAATGGGCTGATGATAAAATGATTTATCAAATGAATCACATCCGTGATAATCTTCATCCATCCTAAGTCATCTTGTTCATCTACATGTCTATGATCATCTTTAGGGCTACTATACCGAGGACTTGAAGTATAATTACCGTGAGCTTATGATGAAAAGAAGTTACCCTTTACTTTTTTTATGGTTCACCTCTTTCAAAAGTAGGCATAACAAGCTGAGTACTTTTCTTATTAGGATGGGCTATATTGAAATCACGAGAGACTATATAAAGGTCACCAATAGGTTGGGATTCTATTTGTGATTTGTTGTCCATATTCCTTATGGTTGAAATAAGCTTTTCAAATAGAGATTTGTTGCTTTGCTATAGTTTCGTAATCCCTTTATTCATTTGTGCCACTCCTTGAGTTAGCCCATCATTGATTTGTGTCAAACCTTCATTCAATTTCTTCAAGTCATTAGAAATGCCTTCATTCATGTGGCCCAACTCTTTGGATAATAACAAGTATTCATTGACTGCATGTGGCTCATGAGTAGCTTTAATCATTTGATGCATAATGTAGGCAACTCCTACACTAATGTCTTCATTCCCTTGCTCAATATTTTGAGCCTTTTTTAGTGTAATTTTGTCCCGCATGAAACTCTCTGACATCATCATTCATTGCTTCTAAAACAATATCCTTCTTCTTGTTCCTATCCATTGAAAGAAGAATGCGGTAATAATGGATTGCCTATTAGTAATTCCTTTGTTTCTCCCAAAATATAGCTCCAATCCAAGTTTTCTATAGCTCAATGGGAAGCTTATGAGGTGGGATATATAGATTTAAAGAGATTTCAACTTGGGATAAAGCCTAGGTGAAATAATGACAAACAATATTACTCTGTTATATTGTCCAGGTGTAATGTCCCACTATACCTCCTGTTAGTAAAACTGAAATATCTTGAGCTCTTGATATCATAGAGTTTTTTAATTCAAAATTTTTTAAAATATCCCCTCTACGTATCAATCTATCAAGCTCCAATTATAGATCAATACAGAAATTTCTATAATAAGATCTTCATTGATGTATAGAAGTTCTTTGCACCCTATCTACTACTTGCAAATGCTTTGTTTCAACCTATAAGAACTCCTTGGATACAACAAACCATATAATCACTTGTAAGGGGCTGAAAAGGATTATGGGGTACCTGTGGGGATCAAAGTAGACCTGTAAAATAATGGGTGTGTGCTATGTAAACATGTAAGACCTATAGGTATCAACAGAGCAAGAAATACCTTGCTCCTCTTCCAATATTTGTTCCAATGTCTGAATGGGCTAAGATATTGTTGTACCACTATTAATCACTACCAAAGATGATGTACCTACACCTAAACTTGAAATTTATGTGGTTTTCGAGACTTGAGGGGTGTATCAAGTTCCTCCTCAAGCCGGTTGATGCACCCCTTCAAAGTCATAATTAGGAAGAGAGGATCACCTCTCTATTGTCTTCCTAACTCACCTGGCATCCACTTTTTCTTTGCGAGAATGAACCTGGAAAGTACATGCTACTTTGCTAAGAAAATAGTGATATTATGAATTGAAAAACTCTTTGAATCCTTTAATGAAATGCAAGTGGAAAATAGGAATTGACTGAATTGAAATAAGCTAAGAATAGGATATTACCCTTTGCAATTGAAATGAGCTAAGAATAGGATATTTCCCTTTGCAATGAAATGAATTGGAGACATAGTTGGCCACCAATTCTTTGGGTATTTCAGGAGTGTTGGGGCATTTACTAGTGATATGCCCTGTCTTCTTGCATTTGTTACATTTCATCTTCTCGGGATACTTCTTCCAGCAGTTGTTTACAAGATATCCTTTCTTCTTACAGAAAGAACATCTAGTGAGAACTGTATGAACCAATACTTGTTCACGTGAATTTGAAGTTGCCTGACTGTTGCTGCTTTCTTTGTGGTTCCTCTTTTCTTCATCCAAACAGGATTGAATGGTACTTGCCAAAGTAGGATCTGGAATGTTAGTGAGAGTGGTTACAAGAGTAGGAAACACCTGTTTTACAGCTTTTAGGAGAATAGCAATAGCATCTTCTTCATGTATTGGAGCTTGTACAGAAGCAAGCTGTGCCATAAGTCCCTTCATATGAGAAATGAATTTTCCCAAATCTTCTCCTGAAAGATATTCCAAGCTAAAGAATTCAATTTTAAGGAAGATTTTAGTATTTTTGCCAGTGGCTCCATAGAGCTTTTCAAGCTCATCCCATTTTTCTTTAGCAGTGTTTAGTTAATCAACATGATGAATCAGGGATTCATCTAATTGTAGCATTATGATTGCTTGAGCACGTTGGTCATCCTCTATATCAATCATATTTGCAGAGTTTACAGCTCTACTACCTTGAATGAAAGGCCAATACCCTCTCTCCATCATTTTGTATTTTATAAGTACCTGCCATGGGTGGAAATCCTTACCATCGAACTTTCAAATTTGAGGACGGACATCAGCATATGTTGTGGTCATTGGGAAGGTCTTACCACTTGTTAGGACAAGGGCAGTGTCTAGTCCCTTACAAACTTTTCACTGAATACGGAAGCAAATTAGACAATGTGAAGTCAAAGTTGCAATGAAGAAAAAGGCTGAAAATCATATAAGTGTAATATTTCAAAGTATGACTTTGGTGGTCCTTTCTTATGTGCAAGCTTCTTCCGAGGTTTAATAGTCGTTTTAGGTTTTAATGAAGTAAACCTAGACTGGACTTCAGGCTCCTCCTTGTGGTATGGCTTAATGGATGAAGCTTGTGTTGGACATGGTTTGTCTATGATCTCAATGCTTGTTGCTAATGATTCCGAGGAGAGTATGATGACACTCATGCTATTGATTTCACTGACCAATGTACTTGAGACAAAGTCACTCACGGTATGCAATACACTTCTAGTGCATGATGGTCTATGTGTTAATTTTACACATAACCTTACAACAATATATGAAGAGGAATAAAAAACTCACTGGGTTTTAATGAATGCCCAGCAAGCAAATAACCTGATGATTCATGATTAGTGTTAAAAAAAACACTATTGTCAAGCTTAGTGAAGTGCTTGAATGGAACTCGGTTGGAAGTCGGCTTCCCGATGCTTGGTGATGTCCATTGAGCATGCCCAAGAGCTTTAGAATTTGGAATAGGCTTCAGAGACTCTGCTTCAGTAATTAGAATCACTATTAATGAAGCTCAGAGTGAAAACATGATAAAATGTCAAGCTTGGAGCTTGTTGGCTAAAAAACACAGTTAGGGTTTGGCAAAGATCTCTCTCTGTGAGAGGAATTTCCAGGAACCCTTTTAGCTGAGGATAGCCCACTTGGGGGGCTATCAAAGCCCCAAGATAGCAGTACGGATTGTGCCAGCTGCTGCGTGTACAACAACCCGACTTCTGCGCTGTCAGAAAACTGTGCCGTTTCTGCAATTCACGCAATGCTGCCCACACCGTCGACCAATCTTGACGTCTATCATGCCAAGCTGATTCGTCTTGAGATAGGCAAGAAATCCCTAGAAGAAAGCAGAGGGAGATATGACCTCCTTTGTCCTCCCCAAGTCCTCCAATGGAGGTAGGTTGCAGGCAGCTATGGAGGAAAGAAGGATAAGATGAAGGAAATGATAGCTCATGTGCACTTAGTCATAGTTGATGCTGAGGGAAGCTGAGGAGATCAGAGATGGCTCTGATACCATGTTGAGAATCAGAGTTTGCATCATTGGAATGTGTGCACAAGAGGGAGAAGAGAGAGTGGTTACAAGAGTAGGAAACACCTGTTTTACAGCTTTTAGGAGAATAGCAATAGCATCTTCTTCATGTATTGGAGCTTGTACAGAAGCAAGCTGTGCCATAAGTCCCTTCATATGAGAAATGAATTTTCCCAAATCTTCTCCTGAATGATATTCCAAGCTAAAGAATTCAATTTTAAGGAAGATTTTAGTATTTTTGCCAGTGGCTCCATAGAGCTTTTCAAGCTCATCCCATTTTTCTTTAGCAGTGTTTAGTTAATCAACATGATGAATCAGGGATTCATCTAATTGTAGCATTATGATTGCTTGAGCACGTTGGTCATTCTCTATATCAATCATATTTGCAGAGTTTACAGCTCTACTACCTTGAATGAAAGGCCAATACCCTCTCTCCATCATTTTGTATTTTATAAGTACCTGCCATGGGTGGAAATCCTTACCATCGAACTTTCAAATTTGAGGACGGACATCAGCATATGTTGTGGTCATTGGGAAGGTCTTACCACTTGTTAGGACAAGGGCAGTGTCTAGTCCCTTACAAACTTTTCACTGAATGCGGAAGCAAATTAGACAATGTGAAGTCAAAGTTGCAATGAAGAAAAAGGCTGAAAATCATATAAGTGTAATATTTCAAAGTATGACTTTGGTGGTCCTTTCTTATGTGCAAGCTTCTTCCGAGGTTTAATAGTCGTTTTAGGTTTTAATGAAGTAAACCTAGACTGGACTTCAGGCTCCTCCTTGTGGTATGGCTTAGTGGATGAAGCTTGTGTTGGACACGGTTTGTCTATGATCTCAATGCTTCTTGCTAATGATTCCGAGGAGAGTATGATGACACTCATGCTATTGATTTCACTGACCAATGTACTTGAGACAAAGTCACTCATGGTATGCAATACACTTCTAGTGCATGATGGTCTATGTGTTAATTTTACACATAACCTTACAACAATATATGAAGAGGAATAAAAAACTCACTGGGTTTTAATGAATGCCCAACAAGCAAATAACCTGATGATTCATGATTAGTGTTAAAAAAAACACTATTGTCAAGCTTAGTGAAGTGCTTGAATGGAACTCGGTTGGAAGTCAGCTTCCCGATGCTTGGTGATGTCCATTGAGCATGCCCAAGAGCTTTAGAATTTGGAATAGGCTTCAGAGACTCTGCTTCAGTAATTAGAATCACTATTAATGAAGCTCAGAGTGAAAACATGATAAAATGTCAAGCTTAGAGCTTGTTGGCTAAAAAACACAGTTAGGGTTTGGCAGAGATCTCTCTCTGTGAGAGGAATTTTCAGGAACCCTTTTAGCTGAGGATAGCCCACTTGGGGGGCTATCAAAGCCCCAAGATAGCAGTACGGATTGTGCCAGCTGCTGCGTGTACAACAACCCGACTTCTGCCCTGTCAGAAAATTGTGCCATTTCTGCAATTCACGCAATGCTGCCCACACCGTCGACCAATCTTGACGTCTATCATGCCAAGCTGATTCGTCTTGAGATAGGCAAGAAATCCCTAGAAGAAAGCAGAGGGAGATATGGCCTCCTTTGTCCTCCCCAAGTCCTCCAATGGAGGTAGGTTGCAGGCAGCTATGGAGGAAAGAAGGATAAGATGAAGGAAATGATAGCTCATGTGCACTTAGTCATAGCTGATGCTGAGGGAAGTTGAGGAGATCAGAGATGGCTCTGATACCATGTTGAGAATCAGAGTTTGCATCATTGGAATGTGTGCACAAGAGGGAGAAGAGAGCTCAAAGTACAAGAATGAAATCTTGCTTAATAAGTTGCTTAGAGTACAACTTGGGTACACTCTCTCACACATGATAGTGACCCATAGGCTGTTTATATAGCCCTTGCCAGCTAGGGTTAGGGTTTCCCCTGCCCCTAGGGCTATTCACACTCATATGCCCTTATACTCCCTTGCTTATAGTGGGTTTCTATGCCTGTCTTCTAACATATCCCACTTACCATTTTCACTAATATTTATAGTCATGTAGCATCAATGGTCAACCAAAAAATCAAATTCTATGTTAGGTACAAAATGTAGGCAATGCATCAATGCTTGCAATCAATTTTGACATGAATCTTGAGTTGACAGGATAAAGAAATATGAAACAGTCACAATCAGCCCTATGTTAGGCTCTATATGCTCTTCAATATCAAGCTTGATGATGAATTACTCTTAATCTCTCTTTTTTAATGATAGGATTAGCTCAACAATAGGATAATAAGAGATATTAACAGCATTAAGCAGTAGAA
Source organism: Lygodium microphyllum (assembly GCF_053477565.2). Lineage (NCBI taxonomy): Eukaryota > Viridiplantae > Streptophyta > Polypodiopsida > Schizaeales > Lygodiaceae > Lygodium > Lygodium microphyllum. The sequence continues at coordinate 44,479,023 of NC_141135.1, read as the reverse complement.
ATACCTCTTGTTATTGATGAAGAGTATTGAATGGGTTTTGACCAATCAATCTCCCACATAATCCATCCCCAAACTAATCAAAATTGAGTGCCATAGGTTTAGTTTCAATCAAAATTGGATCCCATAATGCTTGCCCAAAGATGTCTTCACCTTCTAGTAATAAGGAGTACTCCAATGGATTATTAGAAATCCATGCTTGAGTAAAAGACTTCAATCACCATAGGGGAAGAGCCTTTGAGCAATGAAGAAATATGAGTTCTTGATGGAGAACAAGAATTGATGAAGATACCATACATTCAAGTATCCAAGAGAGTGAAAATACTACTAATCTTGATGATGTGCTTCAATGTTGGTCAAATCTTGGTGGTATAGCTTTGATCCCATCTTTCTTGAGTTGAATATATCATAAACCCCATGGATTGAGCTCATTGAAGCTAAAATTTGAAAAATTTTCACTGTTGACCTATTTTTTTCCAAATTGGAATGAAGAAATTGTTTTAAATATTGCCAAGAAGCTCCAATGTCAACTCAATGATAAATGTAGATGCTTGTCTTCAACTTCCTGATGCCAAAGAGTACTAAAACCCTCTCAAAGCTTCAAGAATTGATCCACATATGCTTGTTGTCCTGAATTTGCCATAGCTAGGGTTTAGAATAAGCTTGAAGATAAGGAATGATTCAATCTATGAAGGATTAAGTAAGAGAATTCTTTTGAGAGCTTAAAGGAGTGAAACCCCATAGAATATTGAAGAAATTCAATGATGTCCTGAATACTTAGCAAGAAGAGGAGAGAGAATCCACGGATGACCTTGAAAGCTTGAAGAAATCTTGGAAGATTATTACCAACTAGTGGAAGAAGCTTCAAGAAGTGCCAAAGAACAATTGTCAACCATCAAATATGAGATCCAAGCTGTAGGTGATGAGCAATAGATAGTGTGAAATTTACAACACATTTCACACTGATCTTGTCGCTCCCAAAGCCATGGCTAAACTACTCCACTACTTATCAGTAGGCTGCTCCAAATGCTCTAGACAAAATGAAGAATGAGATGGTGTGCTTAGTTGATGAAGATCCTAGCAGGGATGAAATATCTCAGCAAGATTTGAGCTATGGAAGCTTGGGACAAGCTGAGAGAGAAGAGAGAAACTCTTGATTAGCAAAAAGTAATCTTGCTTAAGCCCTTTCTAAACTTCATTAATCCCAGTTATACCAAGAACTTTCAAAATGAGCTTCTTTTTTACCACAAACTGCCAAAATGTCCAAGAACTTGCATTTCCACTTCAAATCTTCGCCAAGTTCTCTAAAATTGGTCACGGCTAATTGCAGGAAACCCCTACTAGTCACAGTTTGAACTATACCAAGTGTTGCAACCAAATCTTGAACCCCAGTTACTCAAAATGGTGCTAGTAACTAGATTTGGACTTGAAAACGATCTTGCCGAGAATCAAATTCAAGGCTCTGATACCATTGTAAAGAAGCTAATTCCCAAAACAAGCTAAAAATACTGAAAATAAAATATATACACTAAAATGCCAAGAAAGCCATAGCCAAGGTAGCTAGGCTACCATGGATCATGTTATCAAATTATACAAAGGTTGAGAATCATTCATGAGAGGCTGTAGCATGATATCCTCCTCATGATATGGAGGGGCATGGAACCCACCCCAATGCCGTATTGGCCAAAGAGTATGCACCCTCAATGGATGGTGCGAGATAGAAACCTCTATTAAGAAATATTTAGAATTGGCAAAATATGCTTGGCAAGTAAGTTACAACTTAGCCTTTTATGTCTAACCCTAGACCTAAGGCTAAATATTGGCTAAGGTATTATTTTTCTTTATTACAATTACAAAAGAAATGTCCCACATCCTTTCTACTACATGATTTACTTCTTGACTTGCCTCTCTTATGAGAGTTTTCCTTGATATTTAATATTTCTCTTACCATGAGTATAGTAGAGCTTTTTAACCACACATTATTCTCTTTATTCACCTCCTCAGTGAGAATTGCTCTCAATATTAACACTTGTAAGACTACTTGTGGATACGGAGTTACTAATGGTAGTTTAGAAAGTATCCCACATCTCATTCAAGGTGACCGACAAGAGTATGGTCTTCACTGAATCATCAAAGATAATCTTCTAAGATGTCGATTGACTAAAAATAGTGCTCAACTCATTGAGTGATTAGATAGTGAATCCTCCTTCTCTATGTGGAGATCAATGAGTTTTATTAGCCCCAATAAACTTGCAAAGCCACACTTTCTTTCTTATACAAGTCACCAAGGTTTTCCATATACCATACGCAACTGCCATGTCTTTCACATTAAAATACATGGACTTTGAGAGTGTTGGCATAATAGTGGAGCGTATGAGCTCATACAATTTCTTCCATGCATCTGGGTCTATGTCCCCAAACTTAATCCCCTTGCATTTGATTGGCTTTACCTACTTCTTCTAAACCAATACATTATACCATCCAACTTGTCAATGTTAAATAATCCCTTCTCTAAACTAGATGAAGTGTCCATAATGGTTGCAATCTATCCTACAAACCAGACACACAAGGTATACTCAACTATCGCAAGTCAAAAGACTAACTCACTACAATCTAAGTGTCTCGCAAAGTAAAAGAATGGCTAAAATAGTATTAAGAGCCCAAAACTAAGGCAAATGCATACCAAGCAACCAAGAAGTATATCAAATCCGACTTGTTTACTATTATACATATATTAAATTATCCAAACCATCACCATTTGTAAATTCCTTATTCAACAAGAGCTAAGAGCATGTCTTCCATACATTGTGTGTATATCCTACAAAGATTTTGTCTATTTATGCATACACAAATTTCCCAAATTTGATTTTGAAGGTAGAATAGTATCATATCTACTTATTCCTTGCTAAATAAGCTATTTAAAAAGATTTTAATCACCTCAAATGATTAGGCACTTGTAATGGAGAAAAATTTAGACCTAAAGTCTTGTAATAAGCCTTGTAAATATAACCCATACTACCTAGTCTTAGGGAAGAACTATAAATAGTGCACAAGGTGCTATCATAGGGGTATTTTATTATGTGGATGAATCGAACTTGGTGAGTTAGTTCCATTTTTGGTTTCTTGTCCATTTTCTTAGGTTAACACAATTTAGACTATGCCTTCTAGCAATTTTCTTATAATTAGAGCAATTTCTTTTTAGCTCTTTGGTTAGAATTAGGCCAATTAGGCTAAGCTAGGTTTCCATTCTTTACATTGGTATCAAAGTAGTACTTTTGATTCAAGCATATTGTCATTTTCAAGCTTTAGATATGGTGGAAACTTAGGACAAGTAACAAGAGGTACATTCTTTGTTACTGATGACTAGTTTGACTGGGGCAGACTTCTATGATTAATTATGGTAAGCTTTGATACAATTTCAAGCAAATCTTGGTAAAAAGGGAGCCTCCCTACCATTTTAGGAGGTCAAGATTGACTTTTAAAGAAAATTTGAAGGACATTTGACAAAATGGGCCTACAAGAGGTTGGAGAAGACAAAGTCCTATCACTTTTGGAGGTAGGGTTTCATCTTCTACTTCCTCATCTTTCTCAAACTTCTATTCAATCATCCATGAGAGATTTACACTCCTACATCTCTAACATGGCTTCCATGACTCCAATGGTCACTTGATCATGCTTCTTGGCAACCTATGAAGCATTCCAATGAGGAGGGGGATGAAGCATCCACATGGCCTATAGCAACCACTGAAATATGCATTGTTTTGGGGCAGCAATGAGGACCATCCACCTTACAACTTGAAGAAGATCATGACTTGTTGATAGCTTCTATTGGGATGAGCCATGATAATAACCATTTCCATGAGCTTTTAGCTACTATTGAGGCCAACAAGCATCTTCGGGTCATTCTCCCTTCTTTATATTAACCATTACGGGAAAGTAGGACTAATGTCATGGTTATAGTAGGGTATACATCATCAGGGTTCTTTCAACTTTATAGTAGCTAATGACCATGTAGATATAACATTCATCAATAATCTTCATCCTTACAACCATTCTTAACAATCCATGATTTATCAAGAATACTTGGCAATAAGTGTATGCTTTTGGCCATCTATGCAAAATGAAACACTTCATGTCACTGTGGGAAACCACAAAGAGGTGAATATCCACAAAAGCTACAACCCAAAAAAAGAAAGAAGATGTTTGTATGATCATCTAGAAAGTTTACAATTTTTGAAGATATCATCTCCCAACTTTCAACTGGGACCTATAATCTATTGTCAAACATGTACAAACCGCATGTGACAATATGACTGGAAATGTTGTGATCGTGAAGCAATCACTCAAGAATAAAGCTCTACCAATCAACAAATTCATTGGATGGGACTTGGAAGTTGATTTGCAAACTCAAGTTCATCTGATGAGAACATGTTTTGATGGATTAGAATAAAAACATAAGAAACTAAAATAGAGGCACTTCAAAGAAAAGTTAGGATAGTAGAACAAGAAAGATGAATAGATGGAAGCTTTTGCTAACCAAGCGTGGCATCCATCCAAGGAGATGCTTCCCCGGACTTCATCACATTATCACAACCTTCCAATAATGCATCCCCATATACCACCAAAATCTAGGTTTGGTTTAATGGCTCTCAAATTGATCCTCTAGGTTTCCTGCCATGTGGTCACTTGGAAATGGGAAGAGAAAGAGAACAACAATTCTACCAACAGCAAAACTAAGCTGCTGAGATGGCCAACAAGTCCCATCACCCCTCCTTTAAAGAGCATGCATAGAAAAATTGTCCAGGGCCAATGATGCTGCTAATTCTACCTTTACAAGAAGGCAATATTGAGAACCCAATTTTCAATTTACAAACATGTCAATTCATGCCAAGTTGGAGGGGTCCAAAAAATGGCCTTGATCATGGTTTCCCAAGGATGGCTTTGGCCAAGTTGACAACTGGGGGCCAACACAAGGGCTCTCCAAGAGCTCTTTTGAGGTCAGTGAGACCACAAATCACTCCAATAGAGGGAATATGCCATGGCATCACCAACAATAGGCTAATCAATCTCAAGAATCCACACATGGCATTGTAAGAAATCCTTATTCCCTTAGTGATAGGCATGATCCTTGTGGTAACTTGGATGTTTTTAGTCTCTTTGATTCACAGCCTTATCCATCAACTATTGCCAAAAGCATCACAAAGTAGAATTGGCATGGGGCAAGGGATGAGAAGCTTGTGTTAGAGCATGATTTAGAGGATCTCAAAGTCAAGGAAGGAGTATTGAGGCGATAGGAAAGGTTTATGCAACAAGCATTGCAACTCAAGGGTTCTGAATGAGTGGGGGCTATGACAATGCAAGAAGAATCAGTGACCAAACGAGGAAGAGTTCCAAGAGAAAGTGTACAATGGCAAATATTTCATTGAAGCAACCTGTGTCATGTGTAGGGGAGTTAATGTTTGAGCAAGGCTTGCTAGATGATGATTCCACCATTGAGCCCGATTCAATTTTGGATCACTTGAAAGATAAATTTTGGCATCCTTCACCTACAATTTAGTAGCTCAATGCTTCATCACATCATCAAAGTTTTGTTCATGAATCACTTAAGTATGAGCAACAAGATATCTACAAACAAGACAAACGTTTCTTGTATGATATTTAGCCATCTAGTATAATGCATAAGGCTTCCCATTTATCTCAGCATTCAATGTATAGTTTAGAATGATCTCTACAGCAACATATAAGGTCAAGTGCAAATGAGATGCATGAGTGGTCAAGACATTTGGGCATTCGTTATGTGCACTTACATCAAGCTGCCAAGTTAGAGACTAAGCTTACCAAATGCTCAGTCATAGAAGACCTAGGTAGTGGCTGAAATTTTGCAGGCCAAGCTTTTAGAGTAGTAGAAGTGGCAACAAGAATATCTGGTGCATCCACAAGATCAAACACCAATCTTCATCAGTATTCAACTTTTGTGACGAGTGGATATCCTATGATGTCTCCTTTATTTGTGTACCTCATATGTCTCAGTCAGACATCTCCATCCAAAGTTGTGGCTGATTTCCTATAGCTACCCTATTCAAGATAGAATGTTGATCACTCGCAATTTCCAAATTCAAATGGCATTCCCTACTTGGAGCTTTTTTATTAAAGCCTTGTGAAGTACCTTCAACATTACTACTTCTTGCTCGAGTTCTTCTCCATATGATTCATCCTAGCACTCTTTGTAATTTTCAATTTTGAGGATAAAACTCGTCCACTCAAGGATGGATTTTGTACAAAAATATAAGAGACCCATATCTGTAAGTAATGGATGGAAAAACCACATATTCATCTTGTTGACTTTGAAGTTCTCCTCTCTTTCCAAAAATTACATTTGTCACACTGCTATTCAACTATAGTAGTCTCTTAATTTTCGTAGTTCTTGGATTTGGCTAACATTTGCCCCCTCCTAGATGAGTGTTTATCCCTTGGCACTCTCCACCAAAGGAAGTGTGTGCTTGGCATTCTCCACCAAACATAGCATACTTGGCTAACATTTGACCCTTGTCCTAGATGAGTGCTAGTCCCTTAGCACTCTCCACCAAAGGTAGCATTCTTAGCTCATATCGTGGATGCGGACTGTGGGCATTTGAGCTGTAAGGTTGCAGGAGGAGCAACGGGTATTGCTGATGGTGAGGATTGATGTAACTTTGGATGAGAAATACAGTTGGCCTTGCTCTTAGATGGCATTAGAATGGTTTACTCATTGTCAAGAACATTGAATGTAATTTCTCTTATGCGCATTCATATGCTCACTGGTGTACTGAGTGAACAATCCTATGTGAAGTGATCCATGTGAGGAGCCATGTGGCAAGAGCACCGTAGAAAGCACAAATGGAAAGACTAAGTGCATGCTGAGGAGAGGAGTGCCATGTCACTGTCACTACACTGTCGTATCTGCTGAACCTGGTCTGAGAGCCACTTAAATTCCTTGCCAGTTTTAGGAAGCTCTCCAACCAAAACTTGGGTCTGAGAGCTGTTGAACCTGGTCCAACTGCTGTTGTACCCAGTCTGAGGGCCACTTCGGACTTCCGCTTGCTTGACAACTTAGGAAACTGTCAAACCAATCTTGGGTCTTTTTTCATCATGCAACTTGAAACAACTGTTTGACTGGGAAACAACTTCATCAATTCAGACTGTTCAAGTGAAGCAACATATGTGTATTACAGCAATCTTATTCTCCATAATCATATCTCCATATAATATGACAGCTCCCTTCTCACAATACATACTGGTTTTAACTTGGCCCACAATTCAGACTGTTCAGAAGATTATGTGAACTAGAGTATAATCATCAACATTGCTTACAGAGTAAATTCTATGGATCGGAATCCCTTAACTCAGAAAGTACAAACTGCCAATAATCATGAAGCACCCAGAAGATCTAGAAAAGTAATGCTCAAGACACCACGTGGAGGTCACCCTTGGGCACCTCAGAACCCAAAATGATTTCAGACTTCTCACAAGCATTTGCACCTGATGCATGACACTCTATCCCTCAGACCAGGAATGCCACATTTACTGTAACTTTTTGTTAGGTGTTTGGAGAGGGGCAGGGAGAAATCGTGGCTCTTCGAACTCTGCAGTTGAACAACTTCAACCAGGATCTTAAAGCAGAAAACAACAGACTTGCCCTTGCTAGCTTTATGGAATGTATCGGAGATCAAAATAGTTACAAAGGCTCGTGTGCATTAACAGTCAGCCTTGCCATCAGAAGAAAAAATATCCAATGCAAATGTTACATAAAATCACTAATGCCACAATTCTTGCATAATATTGAACCATGGATATACTTCTAAGTTTCACTCATTCAATTGTTGAAATGAAAATGTTGAGATTCATTACAACAACAAAGAACAATCAGTGATGTCACAGTTCAGGAATCCCACCCATAACACTCTGCTGATGAACCATCGATCTTACCTTCTGCTATACCACTAAATAGATGTCAGCCAACTGAGGACCAACAATCCAAGTAAGTATGCCAAGAAGAAAAACGATGTTTACCATCCCTCATTCCATGATAAATATAACCTGATCAGCTTGGTCAAAAGTGCATATGACACATTTCCTGTTCTGTAAATATTTAGGTGGACAACATCCAGCTCCAGGACCATATGACATGAACCTGTAAGTATGGTGGGTCTAGTAGAGATCATGAGTATACAGAAAACACACTTCCTTGGGGAGGAATGCGGAAATGCTGATGTACAAATGTAAACCACACACGCAGGCCGAAACTGTTTTAGTAAAGCATGGTAAGACATGCCAAGACGCTCCACAAAAAGTGCCAGCAAACATATAATGTAATGTATCTATTTTACAAGCCCATAAGATCCAATGAGCATTGACAAAAAGACCTTTTGCTCTTTGATTTGTATCGCAATGCAATGTGATAAAATGGGCCAAAATAATCAGAGAATGGTTCACAATGATGGGCAGTATTAGAGCTGGAACAGGGGCACCTTATCTTGACAGAACGGAGCTCACCAGAAGAAATTCAAAAAGGCACTGTTGTCAATGAGCATCAAGACACATTTCAATCCCTGGCTTGACAACTCATTGGCCGATCTTGAGGACGCCAGATCTGTTCCTGCCCTCTTAGTGGGAAATCCATTGACGAGGCACGCAGATTGCCCATCACTGTGCCGCACAATGCTGAGCTGGACGTGCATATCGGTGAAGGGGGCTGTGACATCCCTCCACCGCTCGTCGCAATTGCCGTCCCGTGTATCATTGGGTAGCTTTGGCAGCTTGAAACGCAGCCGCTCCTTCACGACAGTAGCACCGCCGACCACGCAGGAGAAGAAGGGGCGATCGTGGAGGGAGACATCGACGAAGAACGTGACGCTGCTGGAGCCACCACTCGTGCTCTGCTGGCGGTGCTGGTCTCGGAGCCATCCCAGGGCGGCTGCTGTAGCAGTGGGGTCGGCGGCAGCATGCTGCGAGGCACGCTGCGAGAAGAAGGCAGCGAAGCTGCGGATGTGGGCAGATGCCTGCAGATCGGCGGAGAGAGAGGGCCAGCGGCGGAGGCACAGGTGGCGCCAGAGGGCAACATCGGATGCCGCACGGTGCCAGAGGCGGCAGGTGAGGGCGCAGCAGACGATGTCCGCCGGATCAAGATGGAAGAAGATTTTGACCAGGACGTCCAGACAATCCAAGCTCTGGCATAGCCCGCAGCAGGGTATCGTAGTCATGGCCCTTTCCCTCCAACGTCACCCACAAAAGCAAATCACAGTCCTTTGATACACAGAGATTGGGCACAGATGCACGCACAGAGAGAGAGAGAGAGAGAGAGAGAGACGGCCCCTCTTCTCCCTAACCGGAGACCACACACGGCGCCACAGATGCCGTCCCACCTGAAAAGAATGATAGTGCATCTATCTGTTGAGCTATATCCTTGCAGCCTAGACTATTCATATGATGAATCTTTTAAGATCTTCCATTAGCACTCAATGAACTCTAGATGTACATTATATATATATATATATATATATATATATGCTTCTCAAATCAAAGAAGTGCTTTTAGCCCTATGCTCGACTTGAGCCTACATGATGGTGAATCTTTCATCTTTCATGATGTTCAATTAGCCCTCATTGGATTGCCACATGTACACCTCCCCCATACAAACAAGTGTTTTTACTTGGTTAGTACCCTAGATGCCTTGTCATGCCATTTGACACCCATGATCATTGTCAAATTTCACTTGATCTCACTTGATTTATGAGCTTTATATGCTAGAGTCAATCACCAAGCTTGGTCTCACATACCAGTGTTTATACTAGGTCAACCTAACATTGTGCAAAGATACCTAGATACAATCTAGCATAGATTAGATGAGTGTTTTTACTTGGTTAACCTAGCATCGAGCAAAGATGCCAAGGTACCATGTGGTATAGATCACCTATCATCTTATCCAATATCGTTAACTCATCCATTAAAAAAAGGCAAGAAAATGTTATTATGTTTCCAATAAATCAACACAATAAGTGTGTTAGGAAGCACTTCATAGATTGTCTATGAATATGGAATGCACTTTGTACAATGCTTCTCTCTCTCTCTCTCTCTCTCTCTCTCTCTCTCTCTCTCTCTCTCTCTCTCTCTCTCTCTCTCTCTCTCTCTCTCTCTCTCTCTCTCTCTCTCTCTCTCTCTCTCTCTCTCTCTCTCTCTCTCTCTCTCTACACACTAGCTAGCCTTACTCTCTAGCCCTACTAATAACCATGCTTCACGCAGTTGCATGATTGCAAAGCCCACAAGGATAAACATCACGAACTTTGTGTATTTGATGAACAATGTGATTCTTGCACAATAAAACACACAGTTCATGCATAATGATGGGGGCAAACCCCCAACAATCACAAGAGGCAAAACTCAGGTTTATTTTAACAAAAAAATTATTTCTTAGTAACAAAAGAACAAGCCTTCCAAGGATTCATGTTGCAAGTTGGAAAAAGAAGTGTACACATGGTAGCAACGTAATTGAATTATATTTGAGTGTCAAAACTAAAGCATTACAATGAGAGAGCAAGCCCGACTAAAGCCCAATAAAAGTAACACAATTAAAAACATGATTTTTCTTTTTAGAATGCATGATTGTTGTATTTATAGGTAAATATTTACATCACCCATAAGTAGGGAAATGCACCTTACTTAAAAGGTTAAACGGTTTTCAAAAGTTTCCAAATAGGCTTCAAAGCTAGATCTTTCCTAACTAGATGCTTGATTAACAAACAAGCTTCATAAAAAATAGAAGACCTACAATTGGCCAATATTCCTCATGCCTTACTCACATTGCCAAAAACAACCTCATTCATAAAGGATTGGATTTTCTACATGTTCAAACTTCTCAAATTAGGCATAAAATTTCATAGAGCAATCACTAAGATTGTCCTTATCGCCAAAAAGCATCTACTTATGGTTGACAATTGCATGTAGGTTCATTTTCTCCATTGCCTTCCTTACTTTCCACCATAGTTTGTGCACATTCTTGGAGTCCCAAATATATCCTTAGCATTTTCCTCCTTGACCTTACAAAGAACATACATAGGTGAAAATTGCCAAAACTTAGAGAGTATGTCATGGGTGGCTAATTTGTTAGCTACCACCCACTGAGCAAGACATTAAGCCTATAAGAAGGGGTCATGACCAAATCATTTTTAAGCCTTTTCTTATAGGTCCACATTGTGGCTCATTGGTCTTCCTTCTTCCATGATTCCAATGCTTTAAGTAGCCATCAAACATTGTGCTCCCTAGAGCCTACCCTATTCATCATAGCAATGCTAGGTTTGTTAGCTTCATTAGTTCAGTGTAGCAGCAACTTAGTGGTGTCCACCACACTAACGGATGGCCAACCCCCTTTAGTCCTTGACATCACCAACTATAGCTAATCAGCATCCTCTCTACTCAACCCGAATTGGACGTGGCAACTCTCTCTATATCCACGAATGACTTTTGGATGGAATGTCATATGTCAATCCATGCTGTAACACCCTTAAAATGGATTGCATGACGTGGGGATAAAGCAATAGCAACAAGAGATTCTTTGTCAAAATAAGTAGCATTGTTAGCCCACATATTATTACAGAAATTCATGTTGATTATGTGGTGTAATGGACTGCATGTGTTTATCCACAATCTACACAACTTTGTAAGTCCTTTGGTGTATAATTTGTACCTATATCATGTGCAGTATGTGTGGCATTATAAAATATGTACTCTCTAATAACATGAGACCACATCGAAGGCTATTTGCCTCATTCCATGTCTATATTGAGACATTGAAATGTCCCTCACATTCAACTCTTTTAAGTGGTGTAAACTCTTAACATTGCTTGATTCTTAGTTGGCTCAATGTGAAGAGACTATGGCTTGGGAATGATGGTGTGGTGGGTAGAACTAGATCAAACAAAAGAAATCTTATTTCACACTAGGGGCTTGGTTATAGCATGACATTGACACTCAAGGTGGGCATGCCTGTAATGCACTGTGTCACATTATTGAATGAATAGAAAGCACTGAAACATAGAATGAGACAAGAACACCATTGTTATTGGCGTCATTATAATTTTGAAAGAATGAATACATTAGAATACATTGCACTTAAAGTCACACCACCGATTGGTAAATCCAAAGAGACATGGCCATTGATATGTGACTATTTAGGACATTGCAACCATAGACCATCTAGCATCCAACACCCAACACATGACATGTATGGTGGATTCGGGTCCATCTTCCTCCGAGTCACATGAAGGTGGCCATGTCTGTAAGGGTGGTCATTCCTCCTAGGTGTAGTTTGTTTAATCGAGTACAAATATCATCACATAATACCATGGAATATGATACCTATACTTAACACAAGATAAAGACTATTGGAACATGGGGAATAGATCACCATGTCACATTTATTGAATGAATAGAAAGCATTGAAAGATAGAATGAGACAAGAACACCATTGCTATTATCATCATTATCAATGTGAATGAGAGAATATATTAGAACACATTACAATTAAAGCCACGCTACCAATTGGTAAATCCAAAGAGACATGACCACTAATACATGACTATTCATGACATTGCAACCATAGACCATTTGACATCTAGTGCCCAACACATGGCATGCATGGTGGACTTGAACCCATTTGGGTCCATCTTCCTCCAAGTCATATGAATCATCAACAACAAGTTCATTCAAAGTGGCCACTTCAAGTAAAGTAACAATAGAAATAGGATGAGGAACAAGCACTAGAGGATGCAAAGTAGACAAGAACCACTAAAATCAGATTCGGAGATGTAACAACCCTGACAACATGGGGAGGCCAATTCTAAACTAGAGGATGAACATGAACATTAGTTGGGAGTGGCAAGAAATGGATGATAAATGATTGTGCTACATCTAGAGCTCAATCTGAGTCCACAGAAAAGGCTAAGGGATATCATACAAGATGAGTCTAACTGCCAAAACCCCCACACAATGCATTGCATCCCATACCTTATGTTGAAGTCAATCCATGTCAAAGGGAATAAAGAACACCAAATGATCCATATAAATGATACATTGGAGAAGTTTTTCTTACTGCTTCTCCATAGTATGAATGCGCAAAAGATGCTATGAAGCTAGCACCTCGATCTTAGTTAGTTTGACGCTCCTGCTATGCTTGCTTTGACTCCTCCTTAATGTTTAATTGATCATCAATAGCCAACTTTATCAGGTCATCTTAGCATCCTGTTGTGTAGCGTGCTTGGTCCCTTCCCCAAGACTCCTTGTAAGATGATTTGCCACATCAAGAGGAACATCCATTCAAAACTATAGGAGCTAGGACTGGGTTAAAAGAATGAGAAGGAAGAACAATCAATGGAGTCGTTTGCATGAAAGGAGCTAGCATATCCCACACTAACTTCAAGATATGGTTGAGTATACACTTTGACCTCTACTTCAAAGTCAAAATGGTAGTAAAGAGCGTCCTCTTATAGCACTTTAACTCACTTGTGTAGATTGACATGCTACTTCTCAAGAACTTGGCAATGCTCAAGAAGTAGCTTCATCTTTGTCTTAGTCAAGAACTACTACCTAAAGTCGCAACCAAGTCATTAAGGGAAGCAAGCATAATTGGTTAGTGGTCCTCATTGCGCTGAGTGGCACAAGCTCCTCCAGCAATGGCTCCTTGGCACCTGGAAAAGAGAAAATAAAAGTAAGGTGTTTATCAAGTTTGGTGTGAATCTTGGTTTGCCTAGTAGCCACACATTGGATCTTTGAACATAGCTACCACAGAAGAAGATATGTCCAATTGGTGTAGGGGCTATCATCCAAGAAGAACAGTGAGGTCATCTTGTTAGAAATGTTAAAAGATTTAGATAGTAGATAAAGGGCCTCCATCAAGAACTTGAACACATCATGCTTATGCTTATGAGGATCATGCATTGTGCTAAGGTGTGCCATTAGAGGTTGGCCCAAAAATTTGTTGTATCTACTCAGAGGATATCTAGGTTGCCACCTCACATGCACCATGTGCTTTGCAAAAGAGGTGCTCTTGCAACAACTACACATTGAGCTCTTGCGCAAGAGTAACCACTAGCCATGGCACCAAATGCTCTCATAAATTAGCTATGCTTTGGGTGATGCGAGTGGTCAGTCATGGTAGCATCACAAAGGAAAAGAGCTTCAAAGTTGTAAACATGCTTCCATAGGAGAATCTTGTTGCACTCCAAGGTAAAGATAGAGTTAAGCACCACCATGCAACCAGTTGCCATGCTTGCAAAGAGCACATAGTACCAAGAATGGTGCAAGAAAGAGGGCAAGAAGATGATTCTCAAGGATGAAGGCAGAGAAAATATGCAAAAGGTCAAGCCAACAAAAAGGAAAATGCCTTTAGTATGGCACGAAGATGGTGTAAAAAGAATAAAATATTAGTGCTAATGTATGTTTGCCACATCATCACAAAGAACCATGACGGCTCATAACCACAATACCCACTTTGAGAAACCATACCATCAATGTAACCATCATGTGCATTGAAAAATAAAAGAGAGCATTGACAAGCTACCCTATCAAGCAATGCTTCCAAACACGATGCCAACTGGATCATAATTCAAGCCACTATCAAATTAGATCAGATATCTAGGCCGAATGGAGCAAAAAGTCTAGATCCTAATTAGATCATATATCTAATTCAAGACACTATCAAATTAGATGAGATATCTAGGCCGAATGGAGCAAAAAGTCTAGATCCTAATGTCACCAGATCCAGAGACTCTCCAACTCCTCAAAGACTAATAATGGACATCAAAGACATGCATCAAGGTGATTGTCGAAGCCAAAACCCATTCACAATCTAGGGAAGAAGATGCCCTTGCAAACTCCATCACATAAAATGCATTGGAACTAGAATTGTGAAACACCTAGAACGGCCCGCTCCATCAAAATTTGAGTTTATCGAGGTAATTCTCCCATGCAAGTATTAAAGGACAACACAACATGGCCCCTTCTAAGCAAGCACTTCTTTGTAGCTAGTTAGCCTAATACTTCTGCCAAAGGTAAAGCTCTAACAACAAGTGGGCAGCTTGCAACTAATCTTCATCGAAGTGACCCAAGCTTTCTACGTGGAAAGGAAGAGAATTCTCTGGAAGGAGCTAATCCACCATAGCAATTTGTAGACTAAAACCAAGAATTCTAGCAATGTAACAACTTCCATTCCAAAGACCAACTTAAACAAAAAAAGGCCAATAACCACCTTAAAAGAGGCCCGATGTGCAAAAAGATGCTTAATATTGCAATGTATTTGATGATGCTCCATGAACTACATTAGAATTTTACACATGGTTTTATTAGTAGATTCTATCAAACCATTGGCTTGAGGAACAATCTGGGGAATATTTCATATGAAAAGCCATGAAAAATGTAGTCAATCATGCTAGATGAATTAATTCAACAAGTGACCAACCCGGTCACACTAACCAATTCCACCAAACAACCATACTAGGTAAAAACTTTGAAGAGACAGGTAGCCATAGATTGAGTAGTGTTATCCATAAGAGGCCATGTCTCAACCCACTTGGTATAATAAATTTTTTTGTTGTCATTATATACCTATTCCAAGTTCGAGCTACAATAGGTTTAATTGGACTCACAAAATCCAAGTTCCATTTGTAAAAAGGCTCCAAGGGTAGGATAGGATGAAGTGGTAAGTAATTCCATGCATGTGGTTGACCCAATCTTTAATAAGAATCACATTGACTAATCCATTTCTACACATCACCATGTATAGTATGCCATCACAAACCTACTTCTTCGATTTTTTGCATAGTAACTTCACCAAGGAAATGTCCTCTTGTTAGTCCTTGATTAGCTTCAACCATCATAGCTTCCCACTCCATAGGCAACAGCCCACCCATTGCTGTAGAACTTCCAACACTTTTGGATGATAAAGTTGGCCCAAAATTACATCAAAATGCAACTTTAGAGGGCTAACCACTTACGTTCATCCATCAAATGATTACCATTTCTTCATACCAAGTCAAGGGTAGAGTAGGAATAGAGGGGTCAATAGTAAGAGAGACAAGTGCTACAAATAATTGTGCATCTAGAAAGTCATCATCTACCTCACTCGAAACTTCATGTGTGTCTAACCATGACAAAAATCAGCCACCACATGCTGGACTCCTAACTTGTGTATGACTCAAAACTCACACTCTTGCAACAGTAAGATCCATTGAGCTAGGTGATCTACCACATTTTGTTACTTGACCAAGTACACCAAGGCCGAATGATCAACATGGAACAAACAAGGATGACCCAAAAGGTAGTGCCAAAATTTCTTCATAAAGTACACCATGCCTAAGCACTCTCATTTAGTAACAAAATAATTCTTCTTAGTTGAAGATAATTTCTATCTAGCATAATAGATTGGCCAAAACCAGGCCTTAGAGTCCTCTACATCAACGCTCCCTATGGTGCTATTCAATACATCTACAAACACATGGAACTCCTTGAACCAATTGGGAGGAATCAAGTTTGGAGCTTTTGAAAAACAACAAACGGAGATGTCAAAATGCCAAATCTAATTCCACATCCCATTGAAAAGAATATTCGGCAACATGGGCTAATTTATTCAAGGGCATGGCTATAAGAAAATAGAAAAGAGCAAAGTAGAAGAATTTTGTGAGCAAGTGAGAAATAGAGAATATGGAGAATCAAAAACTTTGATTATCATAGCTAATTACAATAGATAGCTAATGCTTCCCTATCATGTGCTTCTATTAGGAAGCTTTCATAATAGCACACATGACACAAATGAGGGCAAAGGTTGTGTATACACAAAGGTGTGGCTCTAGCAACAAAAATGAGCCACACACTACTATGCTAAATAGAGCATTGCATGCATGCTTTCTCGAGCATGCATAAAAAAAATGAACACTTAATGTATATTGGGTAGGTCAATAAATTCTACATTATATTTAGTGTAACAACACTTTGACTCAAGGGAGATGGGCCCCCTAGACCCTATAGAGAGGGGCTCTACACCTCCCCCCAAGAAGGTTCGTGGGAAAAGACATGCCATGAGACAAGTAATCCAAATAAGGACCTAGTGTAGTAATGACTCTATACATGCATGTAGCCAAGCTTGCAATGTGCTAACCCGCACAATGGTTTGTCTCTAGCTATCTAACCACACTCAGCCACCATATCTAGCATTGAAATTGGGACCTACTAGGTGAATGTGCTACTCATAAATGCCTTCTTCTCATTGTTGAGAGATAGGCATGTCAACCTACTATATCAAAGGGTGGATAAGGGTAGATGAGAGTGTGAATGTGCTAGTCATAAATGCCTTCTCCTCATTGTTGAGAGATAAGCATGTTTAACATGGTATCAGAGCCATCTCTGATCCATTGAGCTTTCCCTCACTTCATCTTAGCCTAAGTACACAAGAAAAGTTCCATTTTTCATCTTATCTTCTCAACCTCCATCGCTAGTTCTAAAGTTGTCGACCTTGGAGGAGTTGGTGTGGCTAAAGGAGGGCATTTCGGCTCATGTTTTTTTTGGGATCTCTTCTCCACCTCAAGGCACAGTTGCTCATCATCTAAACCGCCAACATTGTCTACTCTAGGAACTAGCATTACTTAAATATGCAAAAAAAAGGTGCAAATTTTATCTTAGAAGATTTGACTTGATCATGCTCATCACAAAGGGCACAATGGTGGTAGCTACCATGGGGCATAGATAGGCTTCAAGTGAGCTATCTCCACCTAAGAGGGCTTGGAAATTTTCCTTCTCTACTACTGGCCACATTGATCAAAACCCTAGCTGTGTGTCTAGCTGGCAGCCATAACCACAAAGCTTCAAGCTTTATTCTTTTAACATTAATCATGCTAGTTGATACTAACAGTGATTCTAATAATTGGTTAACCTTGTCTAGAGTTCATTTCAAATCTGGAAGATCCATCTCAGTGTCGGACACACTTGGTGGACATCATTAAATTTGTCAAAATACGAACATTTCACATCTCAAGTGAGGCATAAACTATGAGATGAGTGCTTGTAAGCACCAATGTACATTTCTCAATCATTGCTTGCTAATGTTTATTAAAATTTGAATGCTAAACTTAAGATATGCATGCCATTTATCATTTTAACATGATCATTAAGTGCTTATCTCATTAAGTGACACTGTAAGGCTATATTTAAACCTATAAACACATAGGCCATGTCATTGATCCTCTCCAAACGTTACCTTGATATTTCTTTTTTGTTCTAAATCACACTTTAGCCTGCTATGTGCTTTGCATCATTTTGTCTACTTCCACTCGTATTGCCTACTTTGTAAAGGAATAGACACTACCATTGCCTCGTGCAATTGATAAGACTTTCCTATCATGGTCTCTGTTGATGTAAGACCTCAAATCCACAAGTTTGATGTCCAAGATTTCCATCCATGGTAGGCATTGGTGAAATATAAAAATGATGGAGAGGGACTACTAGCCCTTCATCAAAGGGACCAAGGTCATTGACCCATCCAATCCTAGAGATGTAAAAGATGATGAAAGAGGCCAAGCTATCATAATGTTGCATTTGAAAGAATCCTCAATCCACCATGTTGACCAACTTTCAATAGCAAAAGAGAAGTGGGATGAGCTCGAGAAATTATATGGTGCAAAAGGGAAGAACTCCAAAACCTTCCTAAAAGTAGAGTTCTTCAACTTGGAATACAAGAAAGGAGAAGAGTTGGGGAAGTTCACTTACGAGACGAAGGGACTAATGGCCCAACTAGCCTTAGTACAAGCCCCTAAGGGTCACTCTCAGTAGATGAGAGAGTATCCCAGTTTCACTTTGAGCAACTTAATAAGCAAGATCTTATTCTTGTACTTTGAACTCTCTTCTTCCTCATGCACTTTTTTTCATGCTGCAACTCTAATATTCCAACACTCATATGGGGGATGGGGGGGGGGGGGGGGGGGCTCACAAAGATAGAGTCACCAATTACCTACATAGCTACATGACGGGTGGAGCATTGATCTCCAACAATGGCCACATGGGCTGATAGACACAAGTGATAGTGATGTTAGTGGATTTTTCCAAAAACTATAGAACTATTAATGGAGAAGTTGGAAATTTAGGTTACATTACCATAGTCACATTACGCAAATCCATTACCAAGAAACGATATGTCCCGAGAAGCATCCCTCCTTTTATAGCCAAAAAACTATTCATTGGATTTAGGCTCAAATTGACTTCCCAGCATTTGGTGAGACATAACCAAAGATGATAAAGATGAATTAACATGGCACTAAACACTTTAAAGTCATCTAGGAAAGTAGATTAGCTAAATAGGGTCCAAAATTTGCATGCATATCCTATTGAAATGATATTGGGGAATTCTTCAATCCAAACCATATCACCACACAAACAAAGGCATCCTAAGTCATGATAAAGAAAGTTTTCCACTGATCTTTTGGGGCCAATCAATGACACTAAAACCATCTAGGAAGAAATACATTTCCTACCTTGGTACCTCATCCAAAATGCTATCTAGGTAATGAAGGGGGAATGGATCTAGAATGGTGACTTCATTCAACTTGTAATAATCTATATAAATTCGATGATTTTTATTTCTTTAACAGACAATGACTACTAGGGGAATACACTCTTCGCGAGCCATTGCTTGCAAGAATGTATCACCTAGCTTGTCATGTGCTCATGCTAGAAAACCAAGAAATAGATAATCCATTTATTTCTCTTGTTAGGTTTCTTTTACCTATTGCATGTGGCATTGTACCCTAAACTTTGAATGCATGTTTCTCTAGGGTATTCCTAGGGGGTCACTTGTAGGAGTAGGTTGTGTGGAGGCCTCCTTGTATGACAAATGGACGTGTATCACTTAGTAGTGTCCCCCTCCAAATTACCTTTTGTTGCCTATTCAAAGGGCCACCACGAGGCAGTCCAAGGCCCCCTTGATCACAAAGAGGCCCTATCCACTTGGTGGTGACCCTTCCTTGTGTCAAGAAGGGGCCTCTAGGGGCTGCTTGTGCCACCACCATGCTTCTTTTTTAAGGGTCACCACTAGGTAGTCTAGGGCCTCCTTGTGTCATAAAGGGGTCTCTACTACTTGATAGCAACCCTTTATTGATTATTACATATCATTAGCTTACACCTCTCCTTGCATTCAAAGCATATGGCTTGTCACAAGCAAAGAGGACATGAATCCCTCTAATCTTGTGAAATGTGAGAGATACTAGGCATATTGCTTGGTCATGAGAGCTCCATAGCATAAAACACCACATGCAACCTACTATACCAGCCTTCCATTCCAAAGCTTCTTCAAGAGTGCTATGAGCAATAAGGCATCAACATGCATTGGACCATCTTGGCACTTCTCACTCTCCACAACATCATTGAAGACTTTTTAGTTGAATTTTTGGAAGACATTTACTTCCATGTTGCCCAAGCCCACAAACTCACAATCATACCTGGGGACTTCAACACTCTGTGCCACTTGCAAATCTACTATGATAGGCTTATCGACCTCATCAAGATCTCAGACCATTGCATGTGGAGCATCCTTACCATCCTTCCTCTACATCCACGAGGTCACTAAGCTAGAAGTACCCTTGTCTCCCATGTTCATGTTCATTGTTCAAAATGTGATGACCACCGGCCACTCCCCTCTAAGATCAAAACAAGTGGGTGGGGCCTTACATTCATTTGAGTTTGGTGATACAACCATTGAGTATAGCATCATTTTGCACATCCAACTATTGCTACTCTACACTTGAAATAGTATCATGGGATCTGGAGTGGTTGGGTTGTTGTGTTGTTTGGGCAAAGGTAGATATTTATGATGATTGCGGCTAGGGGCAAGGCTAGGCTTGGGAGTCATGTTGAGTTTGGGGCTCAGGTTTAGTTTGGGTTTGGGATTCACACTAGGATTGGGGTTGGGTTTGGGACTCAAGCTAGGTTTGGTGCTCAAGTTGGGATTCATGCTAGGACTGGGTGGATTCAAGATGGGATTGGGTTGGGGTGGGGACTCAAGCTAGGTTCAAGTTGGGGTTGGGGTTCAAGCCGGAATCTAGCATTGGGTTGGGGTTGTGGAAGGGGTTGAGGTTAGGGTTGCATCTTAAATTGGGATTGTAGCTCGAGTTGTAGCTAGGGCCAAGTGTATATGAGTGCACAATAGTGCACAATGATTGGCTTAGTGCACGCTTACATGTACTAGGTTTAAGGTGTTTAGAGGTGCAAGTATAAGTGTACACAAGTGTACATATGCATGCATATGTGTGTGCTAGTGGTACTGCCAATATGTGTTGGTGTTAGTGTTAGTGCAAGTGTGCTTGAGTGCACTTAAGTGCAAGCAAGCACACACAAGTATGCTAGGTGAGGGTAGATGCAAGATTTATGAATAATGGACCTAGAGCACTATACAAGTGCACCTACCAAACTAGTAGTGGAGTGTGTGTGAGAAGTGAGCTTTTGGAGTGAGCTTTTGAGCGAGCTTTTTTTGGCAACTTCCAATGTTATTCCACATAGTCCATTTGGTCCTCTTTTTATTTTGGACATATATCAAGTACTATTGATGTTCCTCCATTGCCATCACCACCACCACCACCACCACCCCTACCACAACTACAACCACCACCACTAGCACCACCACCACCACTATCACATCTTACTCTCACCCTCCTCATTAGAACCACAACCAATTCTCCTCTCTCTCTCCCTCTCTCCCTCTCTTCTCACATGTTGGGGACCAACCATTGACATGTCACTCCCTTTAATAACATTACCACCACTAGCACCGCCGCTACCACCACCACATCTAACTCTCCCCCTTCTCATCAAAACCATAACCAATTCTTCTGTGTGTGTGTGTGTGTGTGTGTGTGTGTGTGTGTGTCTCTCTCTCTCTCTCTCTCTCTCTCTCTCTCTCTCTCTCTCTCTCTCTCTCATATGTTGGGGACCAACCACGGACATCTCACTCCCCTCAATAACCTCTCTCTCTCTCTCTCACATATGTTGGGAACCAACCAAGACATCTCACTCCCCTCAATAACATCTCTCTCTCTCTATCTATCAACACATTAGTAGTTCTCTCTTCTTAACTACTTTACATCACCACATTAAGCTTATGTTATTATTTTTAATAATATTATCACAATGTTAGTGGTTGAATTATACAAACACAAGTGATATCACACTTACATATACACTCACATCCCCCTCTCTCAATTATTGGAATATATGTTACAATTACATCATGATGTATTCATACTTCAATTGTGCACACATGAAAAAAACCAAATACACTTATACTTACACATTCCTGTGTGTGTGTGTGTGTCTCTCTCTCTCTCTCTCTCATATGTTAGGGACCAACCATCATGTCACTCTCCTAAAAACCACATCGCGCGCACACACACACACATTGGGAATCGACAACATGCATTTTTCTCTCCTCCTTCTGAATAACAACCTCTCTCTCCATCTTCTTCACGCCTAACTCCCTCATTTATCATCTCTCTCTCTCTCTCTCTCTCTCTCTCTCTCTCTCTCTCTCTCTCTCTCTCTCTCTCTCTCTCTCTCTCTCTCTCTCTCTGACAATGCATTAGTAGTTCTCTCTCTTTAACTTATTTACATCACTAGACTAAGCCTATGCGCTTATCTTTGATAATAATATCACAATGTTAATGTGCCTATGAGATATCATACATAAGTGCTTATCTTTGATAATATTATCACAATGTATCAAAGATATCATACATATGAGATATCACACTACATGTACATTCACATCCCCTCTCCCTTCTTTGCACATATTTTATAATTACATCTTGATGTGTTAGTACTTCAATTATGCACACATGAACAAACCATAGACACATCCACTTATACTTACACATTCCTCTCTCTCTTTCTCTTGCTCTCTCTCTCTCTTCCTCATTTTATAGACTTACATATGGATTGAATTTATACATCCATTTACAATAGACCCTTGCAAGCAATTGCTTCACGATCTCCATAAAATATAGCTCTGTATTACTTCATTACTTGTAGCTGTTATTTCTTCTAAGAATTCTTCATTTTAAACTCCAAACTTCAACAATAAAATATTTTAATATATCTATATATTTCACATTAAACTGCATAAACTTACTATAAAAACTACAAAAAATACTAAATCTACAAATTTATTTGCAAGTTGGTAAAATAATATGCGCAAAGCAAATAGACATATTTATTGTAAATATCAAATATCAATCCAACTCCATTGTTGGAGGGTGAAATGCATGTTCCCTAATAAAGTCCTAGACTTTCCCATGAAAACATGCTAGCTCGGTTAAACAGGAAAGCATATATTCCAAGAGGATGGTACCCATGGGATTTTCTTTAATCAAATAGGGAAGCGTGTGTTTGAGGAGGATGGTATCCATGGGATTTTCTTGAAATGTAGATGGACATATAAAGGAGTTAGGTGGGCTATATTGCATCTTCTTTATGTTATCATCCACAAATAGTATCACTATAGGGCTAAAGTGTGGCCAATCAATATCATCAAAACATTTTAGAAATCATGGCTTCACTCTAACTCTTTCCCAAAGAATCAGTTATGAGAACAAATGCACTAGTGGTATCACTTTCCTACAATCAACCATAGTCTCTTTAGAAGAAGGCATAATAGTGCCACATATTCTAAAGAATACATATGGAATTACTTACTAGGAATCTTGATCCTTATATCTCTTGCACATTTTTTTCTTCAAGTATTTTTTATATAATGCCTTCTCATTGGAGGGGAGTTCACCTTTAGGTAGTCAAGGAACATAGGACATCTTTGGTACACCTCCTCATTCCACTACTACCGATCAATCTGGTGATCCTTATAAATGAGATACTTCTCCTTCAAGTCTACCTAATCCTTGTGTTTTCCATGGCAAACTTTGCAACACTCCCTTCTCTAGTTGCCCATACATGAACCTGCCATTTATAGTTTTATTGCATATAGAGAACACATCGACAAGATACCATTGTAAATATACTTCTATAGAAAGATACCAAGTAATGCTTGTAGAGAAGTCTCCATTTTGCTAACTTGCATGACTTTTGAGACTCAATATCATCATGTGAAATTCTCTTTATCTTCTATGTGAACTAGAAGAACAAAACTTTGTTCACTTGAATTTTGTAGAAGTTTTCTCATTAAGAGAGAGAGAGAGAGAGAGAGAGAGAGAGAGATTATTTGACTTTATCATCATCTCTGTATAAGGGGACATGATTTTTTTTTCATTAAACACGAGTCGCCATCAACCCCTGAGAGAGAGAGAGAGAGAGAGAGAGAGAGAGAGAGAGAGAGAGAGAGAGAGAGAGAAAGAGAGAGAGAGAGAGTGTGTGTGTGTGTGTGTGTGCTGATTCACAACTCCCCTCCATCATCTCTCTAAGGGGACATGACATTTTTTGTCACCAAATAAGGGTTGTCAGTAACCCCTTCTCAGTAGTAAAAAAATTTCACAAGTTGCCTCCTCATCTCTCTAAAGGGGCTTATGAAAATGTTTGGGTGAGAAGGGATTGATGACATCCCCTATTCAGTAAAAAAGAATTTTAAAGAGGACTTGTGAAGAAATTTTTTATCGAGGAGGGGTTGCTAGCAACCCCCTGGTTTTTTCAGTGAAAAAAATTCACATGTTCCCTTAAAGAAATAACGGAGGAGACTTGTAAAAAGAAATTTCATCTCAAGAAGGGATTTTTGGCAACCCTCTTCTCGATGAGTTTCTAGCAACCCACTTCTCGATAGAAAAAAATTCAACGCAAGTCACCTAATCTCTCTCTCTCTCTCTCTCTCTCTCTCTCTCTCTCTCTCTCTCTCTCTCTCTCTCATTTGTCTCTTTCTCCTCTCATTCATCTATGTTTCTCCCTCTCTCCTCTTTTTATACTTCTATTTACTAATTAACTAAAAAATGATCAGTAATTAAGTTATTAACTAAGCAATAAATTAAGTAGTGGATGAGTGTATGCGCGCACGCGTGTGTGTATTTCTTCATTAGGACTCAATAAAGTCAAGGGAGAAAGAGAGAAGATTATATATATATATATATGATGAGAGAGAAGAGAAAAAATAATTACTAGCTAAGAATATCATATTATGTGTGTATTTATGATATGTTTTAATGTGAGACATAGTAGATTGAGACTTTGTGAATGAACTACATTGAAATGTTTAGACCTTATGAACAAAAAATCATCCTTTCTTTTGGGAAATTTTTTCCTCCTAACATGGAAAACTATCAATTAATATAAGATATAATGGCTATTGTTTTCTACATTGTGTATTTGGAAAAATAAATACCTTATTAAATATTTAGAAAGGTTTTATACTAATGAAATTATAATCAAAATGTGACTTTTTAGTCTAATTGTACTTATGCCAAAAACTTTTAAATAGAGGAATTTGATCTCAAGTTAGAAAGAGAGAGAGAGAGAGAGAGAGAGAGAGAGAGAGAGAGAGAGAGAGAGAGAGAGAGAGAGAGAGAGAGAGAGAGAGAGAGAGAGAGAGAATTTTGATAAAGCTCCAAAGTTATTAATATAAGAGAAGCCCAAAGGTAGTACTGTGGTATTATAGGAAAGATTACAAGAATTGTTTTAAGCCACAGAGAGAGAGAGAGAGAGAGAGAGAGAGAGAGAGAGAGAGAGAGAGAGAGAGAGAGAATTTTGATAAAGGTCCAAAGTTATTAATATAAGAGAAGCCCAAAGGTAGTACTGTAGTATTATAGGAGAGATTGCAAGAATTGTTTTAAGCCATAGAGAGAGAGAGAGAGAGAGACAGAGAGAGAGAGAGAGAGAGAGAGAGAGAGAGAGAGAGCTTTAATCAAGGTCCAAAGCCATTAATATACAAGATCCAAAGGTAGTACTGTGGTATTATAAGAGAGAGTTGCTTGAATTTTTGAAGAGAGAGAGAGAGAGAGAGAGAGAGAGAGAGAGAGAGAGAGAGAGAGAGAGAGTGTGTGTGTGTGTGTGTGTGTGTGTGGATAAAGATCCAAGGCCATTAATGTAGGAGAGAGTAAGGTAGTATTATAGGAGAGAGTGCTAGAACTTTTTGAAGCCAAAGAAGGCCCCCCCCCTTCTTTGGCTTCAAAAATTTCTAGTACTCTCTCCTATATTACTATAATCCTACTTTTGGGCCTCTTCTACATTAATTTGAATTGAAAAAGGTACCTCAGTGTCCAAACTACTTTTCACATTTCTTTCTCTTATCAATGACTTTTAAAAAGATACCTCTCTATTATCTCTCATCAATAATTGTTTTTATCTCCCCCCTCTCTCTCTTCCAAAAGTTACACACACACACACACACACACACACACACACACACACACACACACACATATATAGGGGGAGAGAGAGAGAGAGAGAGAGAGAGAGAGAGAGAGAGAGAGAGAGAGTGTGTGTGTGTGTGTGTGTGTGTGTGTGTGTGAGTGTGTGTGTGTGAGTGAAGGTGGTGGTGGTAGAAGTGGAAGTGGAGGTGGGTACATCTAAGGGTGGAATAAGTGAACTACTTGAAACAAGAAAAGAGGGCTTGCCAAAAAAATCTCACTAAAAAAACTTGATTCTTGCCCTTCCCCCAACTAGTGCACAAGATAGTGCTAGTGCTAGTGCTAATGCTAATGTACATGTGTGCATACTAGTGCATTGCAAGTTGTTACCTTTCTCCCTTCTTCTTCCCTTTAACCCTCACAAATAGGGGGGGTATTATGGTTGGAATTGAGAGAGAAGAGACCTTTCCAAGCATATATAGGTGTGGCATAGTGCTATGCACTTGTCTATGCATCTGGGGATGGTAGTGCATAGTTGGTTATACCATGGAATCTAGTGAATTTAATCTAATAGTGAGTGCATAATGGTATATACGTGTAGTGCAAGTGATTATACAAGGCTGTGTGCTAGTGTAGAAGGTTGTGCACAGTGCATGTAGATGTAGCACACTAGGGATAGTTTTTTTTAGAGATTGCAAGGTGAGGGCTTATTGCACACTAGCTCACTAGGATCAAGAGTGGAATATAAATGATGGCGTGTTAGTGCACTTGGGTGATGGGTTATGTGAAAGTGTATGTATGTGCACTAGTGTAGTGCACTAGGGCTTAGAACACTAGGGTGAAGCTAGTGCAATATGGTGTGTAGGGTGCTAGTAGGTGAGTAGTAAGTGGTCCCAATGACTCCAATCAACATGGTATTATTGCTAGAATTGTTTCTTGATCCCATTGTGAATGTGATTACTCTTTCCAAGAAAAGAGTGAAGTCAACCTCCTCAAACAAATTAACCAATGTTTCCTTGGTGGATCAGGAAGAAATGGTTCACCATCATGTGGTGGAATGGTCTACAATGGCTCCCATCACTATGTCCCATCCCTTTTCTAATAGAAAATTGTTGTATTAGATAAAAGGATGATAATTGGTAGTTTTGAGATCCATGAATTGTGTAATTGATCTAATATCTTAACAAACAATGGCTAAACTAGTTTCCCCTTTGCTAACATATGTGCTGTTATTTTGATATTAGGGCCAATGGCCAAATCCACTCAATTTCCTCTTCATGTGGCTAGATCCTAAAGACTGTGCCAATTATGCCCCTTCTTCTTGATATTTATTTGACGAAGGTGGATCCGAGGATGAAAATAATATTGTATGAGCATCAAAATGTGAAAGATCAACTTATTTCTACATTTGATTATGTAGTGAAGTGGTTTAACCAACGAAATTTTTTTAAATAACAAAGATTGCTATGGTGCAACCCGTTTGGATTGGCCAAAAGAATAGGTTCTTATTAATCGATTGTACCTTTGTGAAATGAGAAAATTCAAAGCTAGCCCAATGCACATCGACATGAAAGTTTGGTGTTGTGGCCTATGATGGACACAAAAGTTTCACTAGCAAAACCAACTATTTTGCCTTGTTCTATTACTATTTCCTTGGTTCAACTTATGGATATAGTTACATCCTTTTGGGATCATACTCTTAAGGTTTTGCAACCCAATCAACCTACACTCATGATGCCAAAGATGGCATGCATGACAATGTCGGTTTTGTTAGAGGAAGTGAAGAAAACTTAGGGTAAGATGATGCCACATAGATCTCTATTCAATCCTACCATTCTAGTGATTTGAATGTGGTGCTAGGGTCGAATAATTGATGATGTGATATTTGGTAGTGGCTAAATATCATAATGATGGCCACTTGTAAAGAATTAGGTTGATGGAATGGGAACTGGTTGTCATGAATTGCATGGTGGGGGGACTTGCTTGAGCCACTGTGCCAAACACACCATATACACGAGAGAAAGCTCACTCAAGAATACAAGAAGAGAGATGGAGACCAAAATATTATCTTGCTAGTTTCTTCTTTTCTTTCACTCACAATACAATGTGCACAAAGTACAAATAAGATAAAACATAAAATAAAGTAGCATACTAAATCAAATAGTGTATAACTAACTATGCTAATCAACTTGCACTATAACTATGCTAACTGTAGGTAGGTGCAACAAACCAAATATAATAAGTGACAAGTTAGTGGCTATGTGAGGATCATGATGACCATCGATTTTCTAAGTGTGGATGTGAGGACCCATCTAAGTAGGTGATCTATCATCAATGTCCGCACGCGTTGAGCT
Source organism: Lygodium microphyllum (assembly GCF_053477565.2). Lineage (NCBI taxonomy): Eukaryota > Viridiplantae > Streptophyta > Polypodiopsida > Schizaeales > Lygodiaceae > Lygodium > Lygodium microphyllum. Next base: position 44,450,330 of record NC_141135.1, on the reverse strand, counting down.
TGCCATCTCAACACTCCCCCTCAAGCTAAACTATATCTCTATAACTCCAAGTAAGCTTCAAATTTTCAAAGATTCTCTACACCCAATGCCTTTGTGAAAATGGCAGCTATTTAATCTTGTGTGTTGACATATACAAGTCAATCTCTCTTGTAAGCACATTCTCTCTCAAAAAATGGTAATACACCTCAATGTGTTTTGTCCTAGCATGGAACATTGGGTTTCTAGCTAACTGTATGTTGCTCATGTTGCATAGTGAATGACAACTGGACCATCTCCTTGCACATCCAATCATCCAATAACTTTTGTAACTATACCACCTCACATGTTGCCATAGTAGCATCTCTATACTCAGTCTTTATTCTCAATAAAGGGATTGCATGTTGCTTTTGCTACTCCACATAATTGCTACACTACCATTGAAAAACATTAATCCATTGGTAGATATTCTATCAGTAATCCCAATTTGCACATGTATCCAAACACATGATATCCTTACCTGCCTCATAAAAAAGTATATAATTCAAAGTGGACTTCATATACCTCAATATACATTTGATTGCATCCAAATGAGGCTTTCTAGGCAGATGTATAACTTGACTAATAAGCCCAACAATATAACTCACGTTTAGCCTTGTAATAGTAATGTAAATTAAACTCCCTACTATCCTCCTAAATATAGTAGGGTCTTCTATCTCATCCCCAACATCAGTATTCAACTTCACATTTTGCTCCAATGGCATTGAAAAAGGCTTACATGGTGTTATACCATACTTGGACAATATATCCAAGCCATATTGCCTTTGGGATAGCCATATAACATCATCATATCTAATCATCTCAAAATTCTTCTTTAAAAGGTCCTTGATTTCAGCAATCCCACTTTCACTGTCATATGTAATAATCAAGTCATCCACATAGATAACTATGATAACCAATCGTGCATCTCCCTCTCTCACATAAAGTGAGTGATCAATATTAGAAACATAAAAGCTAATGTTGACAAGATACTCTTCAATCTTGACATACCATGCTCTAAGTGCATGCTTTAGCCCATAGAGCACATTCTTTAACCTACGTACATATGTGGAATGCTCTAAATACTCATAATCTACTAGTTGTCCCATACACACCTCTTCTTGAAATTCACTATGTAAGAATGCATTCTTTAAATCCATTTTCTACAAACTCCAACCTTTGGCTACTACCAAAGGTTGGAGTTTTGGCTATTAACAAAGCAATCACATATCTAGTAGTTGGTATCCTAGCAATTGGACTAAATATCTCTTCATAGTCTATGCTATATGTTAGAGCATAACCTTTTGTAACTATCCTAGTCTTATACTTGCTAACAAAACCATTTGCATTATGCTTAATTTTGTAAACCCATTTACAGCCAATAGCTTTCTTATCCTTAGGCAATGGTACTAAATCCCAAGTCTTATTGGCCTCTAATGCATTATCACATAACTATCATAATCATCATCATCATCCAATGCATTACCATTAGATGTGTACTAATTGCTTACCTCATTAAAAAAATATCCATGCTTACTCTAAACTCACCTATTGATAGGGTTATAATATGGATATCATTTCTGCTCTAAAGAGTATCTAATGAAAATATAATTTTTAGCCTTTGGATCAAGCTTCTTTCACATCTCATTTGGTACGAGTATATGTGATATAAACAAATACTTTCAAGTGTGACATATCAAGCTTCTTGCATATAAAGCATTCCTTGGGTGTCATCCCATGAATTGCAACAGTGTGAGTTCTATTGATAATATAGACAATAGTATGAACACCTTCAAACCAAAAAAAAAATTAGTAAAATATTTTTAGTCATCAATGTCTGTGTAACTTCTGCAATATGCCTATTTTTCTTTTTTACAACCCCATTTTGTTGTGGGATACACTTGCAATTAAATTGTCTCTTTATTCCATGAGACCTTAAAAAGTTAATGTCCCCCTCCATGTGACCTCAAGTAAACTTTCAAGCGCATTTCTATTTCAACAGCAACTTTGAATGTTTTGAAGTGCTCAAACACATTACTCTGTGCCTTCATGAAATACACCCATAACTTTCTTGAATAATCATCAATAAACGTGATAAAATATTTGCTGCTACTAAGAGATATGTTTTGTGTAGGCTCCCAAACATTTGTATGCACAACATCAAGACAACATCAAGTATATTTTTACTCAAGTCTCTATCATGTAAAATATATTGTCTTGCTTGCTTACTAAATTGACATGCTTCACACACTTTATGAAATTTTGCAACTCTAAAAGAAGCAGGGAACCTTGTAACTAACCCTTTGGACTCTATTAATTTCAGCCTTTGCACATTTGTATATCCAATACATTTGTGCCATATTTCAATGTCTACAACCACTCCTTTGCCTTTAGTTAGCACAATAGTATTCATAGTAGGAATTTCAGTATCTAAAGTAAACATGTGGTCAACTCTACTTCCTTTTGCAACCAACCTATACTTCTCATTAGAGTCTTCCACAAAACAACATTTTTCATTAAATCAAACTTGCATCCCTTACTCTACCATTTGGTCAATAAACACTAAATTATTTGTAATGGATGGCACATGTAACACATTTGACATAGTCTTTGTCTGATTATCATACAAGGATAATGTAACTTTTTTAATGTGTGAAATTGGGTGGCATGGATCATCACCCCTCTGCACATAACCTGAAATTTATAGATCCTACATTTGTCCAAACTATTCAACATGGTATGTAAATACAATTGAATCAACATATCATACATCATCATGTGTGGCCTTTTCTATAACAACATTCATCATATGCTACATAACAAATAAGCACTCATTTTTGTCTTCATTTTGTTGTGAAGATGATGCATAGTTTCCTTAGTGCGATTTTTCATTGTGAATATCATCCTTCTTAGCATAACATTGGGCTATAATATGACAAACAATTTTCAGGTCTTCCCATTATTAAGGCCACCCAAGGTAAATGAAGCCAAATCATCATCATCATCATGCATTACATCAATTGTTGCTAAAATATCTGCAATGCTTCTCACTTTTAAAACATACTCATTTACATACATATTCTCTTTCTTTAGAGTATTCAACTTTTGCTTCAGTTGTTGAACCTTATGTGCCTTTGTATTTATTGAAAACATATTCTAAAAAACTATCCAAGCTAATATAAAGTTTTTACATTTTGTATATGTCCTAGTATAGTATTATCAATGATTGCAAATAGCCAATATATTACCTTTTTGCCTTTTGCATTCCATTATTTTCACACCTTTAGTTCTTATGTAGTCATAGGATTACTTAACTTTGGCTCCTTTTCTTCACTTGAACAAACTCATAAATGTCTTTTCTAATAAGGAAGTTTGTCACATAAAACTTCCATGATAGGTAGTTGTTCTGGTCAAGCTTCTCAATGATGGGGTTTCAACTGTTCTCTACCATTATTACAAAATTGATACAAAACAGCAAGCAAGTCTTTTGTAACCTTTTACAATAAGTGCACAATAACACACTAACCTACTTATTTCACTAACTGCTCAATAGTACATGTAATCTGCAACCTGTTTGCACATAAAAATTATGTTTGCTTCGTGGCAAACACCTTAGAGCTTACAAATTCAAAAAATGTAACTAGTGCACCCACTTTCGATTGACATAGCCAAAATCACAGTATATCCTGAAATTGTTGTCTATAACCATACGAGTCTAAAAGAGGGTCCGAAATGGCCTTAGATGGCCCAAAAAGTGGCGGCACAACCTTGAAGTGCTATTTTGTAGAATATACAATGCTTTGCTTACACGCCAAATCTCATAGCAATTTGACATTTTTAGTCTATCCTACTTCTCGTGCCTCCATAGACACTATCCAAGAGAAAGAATGGAAGAAATGGAGAGCTTCTTACCCATTGCTTACATCCTTGCTTCTTCTCCTTCACCTCAGCCCTCAAAACCAACCTCTCTCTTAGTGTGGTACTGCTTTTATGTCATATCACAAATCATATAATGAGGGGACTTGCTTGAGCTACTACACCAAACACACACCACACACATAAAAGGACGCTCACTCAAGAACACAAGAAGAGAGATGGAAGCCAAAATATTTTCTTGTTGGTTTCTTCTTCTTCTTTCACACACAATATGATGTATACAAATTCTTGATAAGATACAACATAGAGGAAGTGGTCTACTAAGTTAAACATTGCATAATTGACTATACTAATCAACTAGCACTATAACTATGCTAGCTATAGGTAGGTGTTAAAAACAAATATAATAAGTGATTAGTGGCCATGTGAGGATCATGATGACCATTGATGTTCTAAGTGTAGACATGCAAACCCACCTAACCAAGTGGTCCATCATCAATGTCCACATGTGTGGAGCTTGCCATCTCAACATTGGTTCCATTTTTAATTCAAATGGCAAATCAACAATGGGCTTGATCACTAGGAGTGCTTTGGTCCATGCTAATTGAAGTGGCAAGTGTTTCCTTTTTGGTTCCTTGGTGCTTTTAAATATGGAGTAAGTAGGTGAATATTTTCACATATTCTTGGAATGACAAACGTGAGTCAACCACAATTGGGATTGGAATCGCTTGACCTTGAGGCAGGGCTATCACAAAGTGCAGTTTACCCTCAATAAGATACCTCCCCCACTATCTATATGTTTGCCATTGGTTGTGTAGAGAGTGAACATGGTTGAGAGAATGGATGATAATGACAAGGTTGAAGTTTTGGTAGCTAATGCTAATTTAGTATCTCTTTACTTAATATATGTCTTTCAGATTATGGATAAGTATCTAGATTTTAAACCTCTTTGTGTACCAATAAAGCTGTCCATTGAAGTTATGGAAGATTTGAAGAAAGATGCAGATGTAGTGGCCATAACATTGTTAGATGTGGCAAAAGTTCTCCAACAGGAGAGGGATTTTGAAACCCAATTATAGAAAGTGACTAGAGTTACAAAGGATGAATTGCCTATAATGTATCCAGGTTATGAGAGAACCAAGCTTGTCAAAATCAATACTCACTTAGAGTCAAAATTTTGTGAATACGTGATCGCTCTCTTGATAGAGTTTAAAGACATTTTTTCCTAGACTATGGAGACATAAAGGGACTAGACCCCATACTCTACCAAACCGCATTTCCCTCAAGCTTGATGCTATTTTGATTAGGATGTAATGATATCTGATGAACTCATTCCAAATGCATAGCATGTAGTAGCATAGAGGTACAAAGATCATAGGGGACCTTGAATAGATTCAAGATACAGGAGGGCTAAGGAGTGAGTAACAAAAAACAAAAAACAATGGCAAAGGAATGATGAGACAGATAATGTGTTCTCCCTCACAAAGACAAGAGGGGTGACACATAGCGAATAGATTCAATATATAGGTGAAGACATCAATTATTATTATTTTTGGTAGTAAATAATGATTAAATGGATAAATGACCAATGAATGAGTCATGAGTAGATGAACGATGAGTAAATGAGCTACAACCCACAAGACTCCAGTTGTTTGCTCAATTGCAACCAACAAACTCTTAGTTTTGAATGGTAACCTAACCTTATGTTATCTATTGAAGGGGGGATTTGAAAACATTTTTCATGACGTTAACTTAACAAGGGTAGGGCCTTAAAAATGCTTGTTTTTATAGGTTGAATAAATCTATTGAGGAACATGGCAATATCACATTCAAGAATTGGAAACAAGACTAAATGACATGAGGAAAAAAACCTAAAAATGGAAAGGATAATTCCCATACTTAATGCACAGTTCTCTAACAAACATAATCTATTTCCACTACTTATATACCTATAAGATTTTTTAAAATTTTTGATTAGGATATGATTGGGTTAGGATTCTTGCTAAAAAGAACTTTCCCTTGTTCTCTCTCCCTCACCCTTGCCATTTCTCTCTCATTCTCACTCACTTACCCTCTTTATCACTTAGTCTCACTCACCCTTGCTCCAATATGAGATGGCAAATCAAAGAGTGCACGCGGCTGAGTGTGAGATGGCCGATCAATGAGCACACCTAGTTGGGATTCTTCTAGGGTGCCACATGAGTTGCCCTACATTGATGACCTGAGTATGTATTTCTTTTCTTCTCTATATTTTTTGGTCATCCATTCCTTTGATGGTCATGGCAAACATAGTCACCAATGGCATCCCTCATTGGCTTGTGCCAAGGTAAAAGCAAGTGAGAAAAAACAAGAAAGCCAAGCTAAACAACGAGGAAGAAGATTTATTTCAATCACAAAATTTTGATCATACATTAATTCTCATAGAAAGTATTTTCAATTCCTAAAACAAAGTATTTTATTTCATGAATAAAACATGGAACACAACATGTAATACATTTTCTACATACCCTAAACCCTAAACTTTGAAGTTTGAAGGTTATTCATGAGCACATTTAACATCTAATAGGAAGCTTCAAGGTTGTCCATTTGTTTTATAGAAGGCATGCCACATTTTTCCTGCGCTTAGATTAATGAAGTTATACGTTGTTGCACTCTCTACACTTGAAACTGTTGAGAAATCAAATGATGTATGCCTAGAAGAGGCTTTGTATAAGAGAGATGACAAAAATTGTATGCTCTAAGAAGAGATGTCCAAAATCCCATATGCACAGTGAGGTACAGTGGTACTATCCAAAAAGCTATAAAGGCATGTACTTGACACTCATTTCATGTAATGGCACTATCAATTTGATTCACTCAAGATTGTGTTTACGAGTCCAAGCTAATCTATCTTGGAACCTAATTCACTTGAGTTACAATCTCTCATTCTTGATAATGTATCGTGTGTTTGATTTGCATCCACCATAGTTAACTAGCTCTAGATCCGTGTTTATCAAGAGAAACATGTGTAGTGCCTCGAAGGATGGTTAAGCCTTCACTTTCCAACTTAATGTCAGTGTGCTTCTACCTTTTCTTCATATTCTTCTTACCTACCATCAATCCACTTACTATGATTGCCTCCTCAATGCTAATCCCACCTTTCTTTCGCTATGCTCAAATGATGGCATGGACTAGAAAAAGGATGACATCTTTATCTTTAGTTATCTCAATAGCGGAGACTCAAGGGCACTAAGGTTACAATTGCCTTGCTACCATGGGCTTTGCATCTAGGGAAATCCTAATACATGTGAGTGATTCCATACTCATAGTCGTATTGGTCTACTTCATTTTCTTTAGCTTCTTCTTGTCTCAAGATAGTGCAAGGACACATGTCCTAGTTACCTAGAGTTCCAACAAGCTATTGTTTCTCAAGGCTGAATCATTCCATGCCCTCGTCCTTGTCCTAATCATGATTGACAATAGCTTATAATCCATCAAGACATGATGAACCTCTTTGTTGCAGTAAGCAAAGGAGTTTATGTACTCCTCATCCTCCACTAGTTCTTCAACATACTGAATAGGAGCATCACTAGGAGGGTGAGTAATGATCTAGCCTTGTGGTCTAGGAATTCTTGAGGGGTTGATTTCAACTCTCTTGCACTATTTGCCTCTACTCGTAGGAAGATGGTGAGGCTAATGGTAGTGTTAATTGTGGTTGTCTTGGATAATTGAGGATGGAGTTGAATTATGGATAGCCAAATTTTAGGTTAGGGCTTGGGAAACTTTGAGGAAAAGCATCTGCAATTAGTGCAAGTGTATACCAGCCTTGAGCATTCCAAAGGGAGGTGGTCTTCACCACAATGGATGCATTGTATATTCTAGCAATAAGGTTAGGATAGCTTCAAGGTTTCTACAATATTTAAGGGCTCTTGTTGTCAATTCTTAACATCGGGCATAACATCTTGCCAATTACATATGGCTTTCTTATCTCAGCTTCTCTCCTTATGTCAGTCATCAATGTGAATTGCCTCATCAATTACATCCTTGACGTTGGAGCGATAAAGACCTAAGTTTTCTACCATGATGTCATAGATCCTTTCATCATAGGTGACCTTGATGAAAGCTTTAGTCATGGCCTTGGCAATGGACCTCTCTACAAATCAAAATATGTTCCTCACTTTTGAGACATAGTCTTGCATGCTTTCCCCAACTTGTTGTTACTCGATATTCATTAGCCAAATGATGAGATTATTACCATAACCACCCTCTACAAAGCATTTGATAAAGAGATCCTTAAGAAACATGAACGAGGCCTTTTTGGTGGCATCAAGCCTGATTAACTAAGTTCGCTCCTTTTACCCAAGGCACAATTTGGATGCCTACACCTGTGTAGCATCAATTGTGAGGTTTTTTGCTTCACACACTTTCTTAAATTATTCAACGAAGCTCTAAGAGTTGTTCTTGTCCCAATATTTATCCAATATTTTTGCCATAAATGGGGTTTTTTTCTATCATCATTTCCATATGGGTTTCATATTCCAGTTAAGAGAATTTAAGCAATGTGAGTCTCTACTTAAAATATGTCTATATAGCCAAATAGGTGTCACTACACAAGATCTGATAACAAATCTTGCAAGGATCTTATGGCTCTAGTATTCAACAACATTCCCAAGATGCTATCTTATTCTAAATGCATGGTTGCAAGCTGCTATCTTGTATCATTCCTAATGTCCAACAATTGGTTAATATTGTTTATCCCCTGGCCCTACAACTCTATGAGCTTCCATTCCATGGCTTTAGCGGTTATGCTCAAGATGTCAAAATCAATAACATGTTGGGAGGTGTCAATAGTGGCAATGAAGTCATCTAAGGTTCCTCCTTCGGATAACCTAGTCTATAAGGTCGTGAATAGGGGTGTTCTCAATATCGATTAGTCTACTAGGACTAGGGTAAATACTTGATGTAAGAGTAAAGAGCTCACATCCACTTCTCAAGTGCATTGTGCTAATATTTCGGGTCCTAGATTACCTCTAATCTATTTGAGTGTTAGATTTTCAAGGTATGTCATTTTCATTCACCGTTGTTGTTTATAATCCTATGTAGTTTCTAGGGTTTCAACCTATTGGTTTTAGTTGTCTTTCTCAAGCAAAGGTTCCATATCATTAATTTTAATTACTCAAGTATGAGCAAGTGCACAGTGAAAAAACAAGCATTCTCTATTTCCGAACAATGTGTGATTTCACAATGCAATAACTTTACAACACCTTTTAGACATTGATCATACACATTAATGTCACTTTAGCTTTTTTAATTATTAGACTCCCTTCAATTTTGTGTTTTGGCCTTTTAGTTTATGTTTAATCTTCAAGGTTTTACCCTATTCGTTCGAGTGTGTATCCTCTATCTTAGTTCATGTCCACTAGTTGTGGGCATGGAGCTCTGCGTGTGCATGCATGTGCAATGATATGCTAACCTAATGCCCTAGTGTTGTATCTAAATAGATCTATGAGGAGGTGTGATAGTGCACGTGTGGAGATCTATGTGTGCAGGACCATGTATTTGGTGGGTGCACTAGGAAGGTGCACTTGTACATGTGCACTACTAGTACATGTGTGCACCAAGCTATGTATGAGTGTTGAATTTATAGTGCACTAGACATGTGGATGTAAGTATCCTACACTAAGTGTCATGTGCTAGTGTGTGGGTTGGATCATGCTCGGTGGTTTGTGCACACGACATTTTATACCCGAGTTATTGTTCTTAGAGTTAGTGCATGAGTGCAGTAGTGTAGGTGCATGTGTCCAAAGGTGCACTCGTGTACATGCGCTTACTAGGCAGTAGTGGATGCATGAGACAAGTGCACCTATATGCCTGGGAAGAGTGGTATGCAATGGTCAATCTGCAAGGTTTCGTGCACAAGGGTCATAGTGCACTAGGGTTTGTTGATCTGGATGAGATCTGGTGGTTAACTGCAGAAGTGCACATCATTGTGTATGCACTATGTAATGTATGTAAGAGGGGAATGAAGGATGGTTATGTATGCTTGTGTGGGAAACTAATGCACTATGGATGTGCATTGTACATGTGAATTATGCTAGTGTAGTAGTGTGGTGCACAAGGTACATGATAGTGAACTAGTACACTTGTGCACAATAACGTGCACAAAATATGCAAAGTGCATTGGTGTACATATGCATTGTGCATGATGACATAGATGTACTAGCACATGTGTGCAGTAGGATGGTGCAAGATAAGTGCACTATTGGGTGTACTAGTTCACTTATGTGCACTAGGATGAAATGGTGTGCCCTATATGTAGTGGTGTGTGTGGTTATGCAAGGATGAGTGCGCTAAGAGGATTTAGGATGGCATGCACTAGTACACATGTGCATTAGGATGTAGTGCACTGGTGAAGTGCACGTGTCATGTGCCAGTACATGCACTAGCATACTAGTGTTGTGTGCTAGTGCAGTGCACAAATAGTGTGTCTTGAGGGTTATGTGTAAAATGCAAGGTGAGTGCACTAGTTGTGTTGGTGTAAGGATTGGTTATTGTGCATTGTGCGTGTGTAATGTGCTAGTGCATGACTCTACAAGTGTCTAGTGCACTATGCGCATGCACTAGGCTAGTGCATCGTGTATATATACTAGGAGAGTGCTAGTGTGCTAGGTATGATAGGGTTATGCAAGGCAAGTGTGCTACTACACATGTGTGCACTAGAGGGAGCACATATGCACTTGGGTACACTAGGGATAAGCTAGTGTGCTCTAGAATGCAATGGTGTATCTTATGTGCAAGGAATACATGTACTCTAAGCCTAGAATGGGTTGAGGGGTGATGCACTAGTGCATTGCAAGGTGCCACCTTCCTCTCTCCTTCTTCGCTTAAACCCTCCCTTGTGAACAAGGTGGGCATCAAGAGTGAGTGAGAGAGAGAGAGAGATAGAGACACACAGAGAGTGAGTGAGTGAGAGAGAGAGAGAGAGAGAGAGAGAGAGAGAGAGAGAGAGAGAGAGAGAGAGAGAGAGAGAGAGAGAAGAGGGACACTAGTGAGTGCACGTGTGTTGGCCTAGGTGCAAGGATGATGTGCAATAGGGCATACTAGTGCACCATGAGCATACATTGCACTATAGTGAATGCAAGGTATGAGGGTAACTTAATAGTGACATGAGTGATCTCTCCCTATCTCCATCAAATTGATCATCAATGGTGGCCCTCAGTTGTGTTAACAGCATTCATGGTGACAATGAAGAACAAGAGATGACAAGCAGCTTCATGTAGTGCTCGTGATGCATGGCAGCTTGTCATCTTGTCCTCATTTTCTTGTTTGTCTCTCTCAAGGTGGATTTTTTGATAGCCTTGATCTGAGGATGATAAGAGAGAACAATTTGAAAGAGAAGCTATTTAACAATTTTATCCTTTATTTCTTATCACTAAGGTCTCTCGTATCCATGTAACCCTTGTTCACACACACATATACACTATGTGTCCTTCATATGCATTTGTCTTGTGTTTTGACTTAGTCTTGATGTGTCTTATTACACATGTTGTTGTAATTATCAATAGAAATATTACATCCTCTCCCTTAGAGGAATCAAGATGTCCTCATCTCAAAGAAAACTAGGGATGGTATTTACGTAAAGTATTTTCACTTATCATGAAATCCTCTTCAAGTTAGATTTTCCATTGGATGAGGTATCTACAATCACCATGATAGAGTTGTATTCTCTTGCCAACTCTACCATAAAATCCACGCAAATGAATTCCCACTTTGTTTGAGGAACATCAAGTGGTTCAAGCTTGCTTGGCATCTTAACACCTTCTACTGTTACTATTTGGTAGCTTTGGCTTTCATTGACATACTTAAGTACATAGCTTGTTCGCTTCTCCGAATGGTAGCTCTTTCTAAATATTTTGAGCATCTTGGCATAGCGAGGGTGTCCTAAAAGTGGAGAGTCGTGTGCCTCCCAAAGCATATTCTCCTTCAAACTCTTTACTAGCAAGGGTGCAAGCCTCTTTTTAAAGCATACAAGCTCTTCCACAACAAAAAACTCTCAGTATCTAAATCATAACTTAGAATCTTATTCCATAAGTTGAACATCTCCTTTTAGCTATTGGTATTTTGGATCTTTTTCAACTTCTTCTCTTCCCGACTAAAAAATCAAATTGTTGGACATTGATGCTATGGAGACTATGATTCTACTTTTGAATATTCTTTCAAGATAAGATCATTGAGAAACATCTTATAGCTTATTGAGTTCACAACAATGTTCTCATTTCCTGGCCTATATTTGACATGAAATTCATACTCTTGTAAGACCTTGAACCACATTCGTTGTGTCGCTTTTAGATGTGATAAGGTAAAGATCCAATTGCAGCTTAGTGCACCCACAACGGCGTTCTCCTTGTTTGGCATGTGTTTGATCTCATAGTTGTACTCTTATAAGACCACGGTCCACCTTCATTGTCCAATGTTTAGATTTGGTTGAGTAAAGATTCATTTGAGACTCTTATGATCAATTAGTAAAATAAAGTTCTTTTCAAGCAAGTAGTATCTCCATAGTTTGATATCATGGATCACAGCTAACAAATCTTGATCATGAGTAGTATAATTTCTCTCATGTGTCTCTACATTTCTTGAGGAGTAGGCTACTAGATATTCCTCTTGCATAAGTCCACAGCCTAGTGCAAGAGAGCTTGCATCTATCATTATCTCAAATTCTTTATATAGATCGGCTCTAGAATGGGAGTTGTTACCAAACTTTTGTTTAGCCTTTCAAAACTAGATTGCTCAATTGGGGTCCATAAAATATAAGTTTGTTTCTTGAGCAAGTGGGTAATGTGTGTCAATGAAAGCACACCTCCTTAATTGAGCTTGTTGGAGGTGGCCATTTATATACATCTTTGACTTAGGCTAGGTCTACTACAATCCCCTAAATCCAATATACTCTCTTTGCCTCTTTAAGAATGTTCACTTGCTCTTCTTAGCATAGAGTTGTGCATTCTCAAAGTTTCTAGCACATTCAAGAGTTTCCCATCATGCTATTCTTCCTTTTCTTTGTACTAGTTTAGGACATCATTAAAAGAACAAGGATAAACTCGTCAAGGTAAGGTCTAAAGATATCATGTACTAGTTTATATTAAAAGTAGCAAGAGCATTATCCAATCCAAAGGACATTACAATAAATTCATAATGCTCATATATTGTATTGAAGGTAGTCTTTGGGATATCTTTTTTCTTGATCGTGATTTAATAAGTCACAAATCTTAGATCAATCTTAGAAAAGATATTTGCTCCTCGAGGGCTAATAAGCTCATCAATCTTGGAAATTAGGTACTTATTCTTCATTGTCACTTGGTTCCATCAATTCAAAGATGAAGGATTCCATCCTTCCTCTTTTGAAATTGGACCAATGCTCTCCCTATCGCAAATTACTATATTGAATGTAGCCTTGATCCAGTAATTGCTTGAGCTATTCTTTCAACCCAATAGCCTCAAGGATTGACATGGAATAAGGACTTTTTACTCTACTAGATCTACTACTAGCACATGTTTAATCTTGCAATCAACTTCTCTCTTGGGTGGAAGTTTAGTTAGCACTTGAGAGAATATATATGTGAAACCTTCATCAAACAAGATTCCACTTCTATCTCTTTGTCTTAGCTAGTCTTATCGATCTAATCAAATATATAGGCAATCCTTCCCTTAAACCTTATCCAATGCATAAAACTTTGGCCAACAAATTTTTTATTTACTAGCTTCACCCTATATAGTCACATGATTCTTGGCTTTTTCCACAATGAATGCATCATTGGAAGTTAACCAATCCATTCTGAATCTGCACTCATATAGGCTTCCAACTTCATGACATAAAACCTTGTGCTAGTGGCTCATTACCTAGATCAAATTCCACTTTCGTAGTTTGAGGCTGAATGTGGTTTACTAGCCTAAATAAAGTCGGCCACAATGATTTTAAAAGGCTTAAAGATCTTTTCATCAAGAGATTCTTTGAAGGAGGCTATGTGGATAATTTAATTGTCAAACTAATAAATACAGATAAAAAAGGCAAAGAGAAAATATGAGATTATGTCACCCATATTTGAAGTCTCTATAAGAGAATCCCAATATTGGAGCAATCCAGACAAAAAGTTGCCTCCATCATGTTCAGTATAACAGAGTTCAAAGTGAGGAGTTCTATAAGGCAATAGCAAGTAATTTGAGTCTGCAAAGAGATATTCTAGCAAGGGTTATTGAGGAGGTAATCTATAAAGATAACCTATTGAAGAGAATGAGCTTAAAAGCTATTTAGGCCTAGCAAGAAGCATCATTATACATGGTGACATCCTTGGGTATCATTACTTTCAATTGGTTGGTGGGACAAAGTTTCTGGTTTGCATTAACCTTAGCCTTCTTTCTTCCACCAGTGTGCTATTGGACTTGGGTCCTTTTGATGAAACCATAAGGTCTATTGTTTGGAGAACCTTTCCCCCAGCATGTTTCCATATCTATTCTTTGTTAAAAGATGTGGATCTAGAGCATGACACAAGATATGGTGTATGAAAGATGAAGACCAAACTCATAATGACATGGACAAGTAGAGATAAACTGTTACACAAGTGAATTAGATTCCAAGATGGATTAACTTGGACTCATAAACACAATCTTGTGTAAGATCGACAATGACAAGACACTTAACTGAAAGTACAAAGCATCATGGCATTGTATTCATTTCATATGAAGTAATAGTCAAGTACAATGCTTTATAGAATTTGGGTTGTTCCACTCTCCTCACTATGCATATGGGATTCAGGATAGCTCTTCCTAGAGCATACATCATTTGTCTATTTCTCAACACCCCCCCTCAAATGATGAGTCTCTACCCTTGCTAGCTTTTTTCCCCCTTGCATGTGTACATGGACCAAGAGACTAGCTCTTTTGCAGCCTAGTCAAGTTAAGGCTTGAAACTTTACATCTTGGTAGGTTTTTTACATCCACTATGGGAAACAAATTCCTTAGAACAATCTGTTAGAGTTATTGATGGTAGCGGAAGTATCTTTTTCTTCTTCTTCATTTATGGATTGACCTTGGTGGTCATTCTGCATATGCTGTGCTCTTTTCTTGTGAAAACACTCACTGGCAATATGGTCAGTCTTACCACAATAATGACATTGCATCTGACTTCTATTATCGGTGTTGAATCCTCGACCTCTTCCTTTGGGTCGAGTAGCTCCTTTGGTGTATAGGAGATTTTCCCTTGAGCTTGTTTCTTTTACATCTTTACTTTTAAATTTGCTTTCTCTATCAAGAAGTGAGTGCTCAATATCTTTGAGTGAGACTGGGAACATAACTTAGAGTGGACACAAGGTTCTCATATGGATCCTTGTTTACACTTGCAAGCAGTACAGCTATTGCTTCATCTTCATCAATATTCTTCTTCAGAGTTGCAAGTTGGGTTTTAGGGCTCTTGAACTTGTTAATGTGTGTGGTCAAGAAGCACTGTCTTTGATATCTAGTTTATAAAACTGCATGAGTAATTTTACCTTTGAGTTCTTTGCTTGGGTACCAAACATTCTGTCAAGTTCCTCCCAAGCGGTTCTAGCATTTCTGATACGAGATATATGATGTAGCACATCATCACTTAGTCCCCAGGCAATTATGCCTAGTGCCTTGTTATTCATCTTCTTTCATTCTTTGGTTTTGAACTGGTCTTCTTCAACGAACCTGTCTTCATCATCTTCCTTGCTATCTGCATCATCTTCAAACAGGTCCCACAAGTCCTTTCGCATCAAGTGATACATGGTCTTCTCCTTCTAGGCATGAAAACCTTCACCATTGAATCTAGCTATTTGCTCAAACTCTGCCATGTTGATAAGCTTCAATTAACCAGGACAAAATTGTATTTTAATGTGTCAAGAGACACAAGAGAATGAGTGTCAAATTGACGCTAGTTGAGTATTAATGGATAATAGTCGGTACTTAATCTACTTTCCCTCCATGAACTTCGTGGATGACTTCTGAGCTTCCTTGGGCACTTCCAAAACTATAATGAACTTCAGAGAGTATTGCTCAATGATTAAAATCATTGCTAATAACTTCAGTGAGAAGAAATTGTGAAAAATGTCAAATTTTGAAGCTTTGGCTATGGCTTACTGGATTAGGGTTTAGACCCAGGTCTAGTTTTTACTGATTTCATGAGCTACAATGGATCATTTTCAAAAGTTTTTTTATGGAAATGTAGCTCTCTTCAAGCTCTACAAAATCCATATGAACTTTAGCATGATTGCATGGCATACTGGTCATTGGATGACGTCGATTCCATGCCTGCGATTTCTACACCTATTTCACGTTTTTTTACAATGCCTAGTCTTGTGGAGCATAATGTTGGCTTCTAATGTGATGGGAGAAAGTACCTTCAGTCAAGGAACAACTCTCTAGAAGAGAGCAAGTGAAGTTATGCTCTGTAGAGGTGGAGATCAAGAAGCTCAATCAGAGGTAGGTATAGATCTAGCTATACAGATAGAACAAAGCCTGAAAAAATTGGTAATGCTAACCTTGTGGAAGGGAAATGATGATGTTTCAAGTGATATAGAGAAGCTTCAGTAGGGCGGGAACCCTTCTCCAGAAGGAAGCTCGGTAAAATTTGGCTGGTAGAGAGAGATATGAGAGCTTCAAGCAGGCAAGGTATTGTTGGCTATGGCTACCACAAGGTTAAGTGGAGGAGGAGAAGTGGGAGATGAGGTCCTGAACTAGCTGAATTGAACACAAGGTGAGCTAGATGAAAATAAAATAGAGCTGTGCTATGGTGGATTTCTAATGACACAAGCTATGATGGATGAAAGATAAAGACCAAACTCATAATGACATGGACAAGTAGAGACTAATTGTTACAGAAGTGAATTAGGTTCCAAGATGGATTAGCTTGGACTCATAAACACAATCTTGTGTAAGATCAACAATGACAAGATACTTAACTGAAAGTACAAAGCATCATGACATTGTATTCATTTCATATGAAAGTGATAGTCAAGTACAATGCTTTATAGAATTTGGGTTGTTCCACTCTCCTCACAGTGCAAGGGATTTCGGACAGCTCTTCCTAGAGCATACATCGTTTGCCTATTTCTCAACATTCTTTGATATCAATGTCAAAATAGATTACATCACTATGGAACAACTCTATCTCCATGTACAATTTATTCCTTCTTACTGCCTAAAGTTGCCCAAACATGGACAATTAGTTCTTTCACTATTTCAGCTATACATAATAAGCTTTAGTAAAGGCATAGGGGATTTTAGACTCTCCTACTGCTTGATCGTTCAAGAACAATTGGGGAGAGAGAGAGAGAGAGAGAGAGAGAGAGAGAGAGAGAGAGAGAGAGAGAGAGAGAGAGAGAGAGAGAGAGAGAGAGAGAGAGAGAGAGAGAGAGAGAGAGAGAGAGAGAGAAGTACTAAGGCATCATCAGATCAAAGCTTCACCCCTCCTGTATGGATGTCTCTCTTTTATGGATCCCCACCAATGCAACCATAACAGAGCTAGAGTTAATCATGGCCACAATTCAAAGAATATGCTCCTTGGATCAAAAATCAATCACTTACTCATAGATGTTGAAGAATGGTGCCTCTGATCAAACAACCACTAAGAAAGGTCTACATAATTATATGCAACCTCAACCAAAAGTCATTATTATTACATTTAAAAATAATGCAAGTCCTTTATTCAGGATAGAAGTACGCTTTCCTTTTTGTTGCAAATGGTAAAATCAAAAGGCGTATAAATGTGTTGTGTTTAAAATATTAAGACGTATACACTATCAATTTCTTCTATAACTAACTTTGACATGAAGTGAGATTCACCAATATAGGTGCAAACATTCTCAATAGTGCTAGCTAGCTTGTTAGCAAATAAGAAATTAGAAAAAACTTATGTAAGTTTAGCATCTTACAACCACCATTGGAGTAGGCACAAGAAAACTTTGGCATGAATGATTCAATCACATCAAATTTCCAATACTAAAGGAGATGCTTCAATTGTTGTGTTAACAACCTCAACACCAAGTGACAATACCTTTTGTTTTGTTATGTACCTTCATATTTGAAGAATGGTTGGGTCTGTGTTGAATACTACAATTTTCATGTGGTGCATGAGAGGCATCACCAATTCAAAATCCTTCAAGTTGTGCTCAATCTTTTTAGATATTTTCCTATGATCTCATTTGCAAAAAGTGGTAGCCATTATTCAAACTTAGCAAAATAGTGATCCTTGTCATTAATAGAGTACACCCACATTTCCATGCTAGAGTAATCAATAAGCAACAAAGAAATAAGAAGATTCTCTCTATCCACACGTAGGTATCTTTTTGCATAAGCATATGCCAACTCTAGAGGAGTCTTTAATGAGTTCTTGCTTTCTTGTGAAAACCTATTCCTTTGCTCCTTATTGGTCATATAAGCTTCACATGGCTCCTCCATTTCTATTTCCATAGTGAGGTGAACAACCATACCTTGCTCAGCTAGAGCCACAAAAATACTCTTAAGGAAAAAACATCGCATCAAGCCTATATAGAGAGAAACAATCTATTTCTCATATCAGAACCTTTAGTGAATACTATGTCAATATTCTAGATGAGAAGATAAAAAATTACAATCAAAATGAACCAAATCTATCCCACACGGATATCAATGATGAGCAAAAGACATCCAAATTATGACCATGTGAAAAAGAAAATTGTAGCATGTTGTGATGTGGTGATCAAGGAGTAGCCACATGCATTAGAAGCAAAGGAAATCCCTTCTATTTTATCATCGAGTGAAGTAGTTTATTTTAAACCCATCCTATGGGCTATCACTATCCTTGCAAAGTAAGATTGTCTATATATGATGAAAGAGCCTACCAACCTAGAAATACCACTAGAAAAGCCATCTTGATGGATGAGGTAGCTCTATTATCACAATAATTATATGTATATTTCTTTGAAGAAAACCTAGTTAACAAAGGCAATCTCAAAGAATAGAGGTGCAATGGATGGCTTTTGCTTATAGAGTCAATGTTGCCTTATGGATTAAGATTCTACAAGAAGAAAGGAACCAATTAGTTTGAAAGAAGCACTTGTAGAGGAAGAAAATGGCATTAAGTGGGTCTAAAATATAGAGTACAAGGTCAATAGCAACCTAGTAAAGGATAAAGTGATATTAGCTCCACGTCACTTTATAGACACAAAAGCATTTTATTTTATGAATCCTTCCCTAGAATTACCAAAACAATTGCTCTTTGCATGATACTATTAACTACTACCATAAAAACTAGTCAATCTAGCAAATGGGATGTCAAGTCTACATTCTTCAATAATCATCTCAAGGATGACATGTATGTAGACTCAACCACTAGAATTTAAATCCCCTTATTTTCTAAGTTCAAGCATATATTTTATGAGCTAAAACAAGTTCCTTGTGCATGGTACCAACAAATAGACATTCTTTTCAAGTTTAAATTTCAAAACATATGCCCAACTAGTAACTTGTATATTTAGAGGAATAATGTCATATATAAAGATTTTTTTCTCATTACTCACGACTATACAAACATGATCCATCTCACTCAAAGGCCTTTGAGCACTAAATTTAAAATGACTTTTTGATGGAAGTCTTGCAAGAGCTATGAAAGAACATCTCCCAATACATATATGTAGGAAAGATCTTGACAGCAGTTGACTTATTTAACTACAAGGAGATAGTCATATGTATGGAGATCAATGTGGAGATATCTATTGAGAATAGCTCATAATTAACAACATGGAGGGATACATGAAGTTTACTAACAATCTCAAGTAATGTGAAAAAACCTAGTCCGATATCTATTGTCGATGACATTTTCAGTGAGTGCTCCAACAATCCTCATGAGAAACATTGAAAGAACAAACACGCTTGGTTACTAGAAAAAAGCTCTCAACTATTATATAACTTACATTTTTGTACTTTTTTGTCGAGCACAATGATTTAGATTGGATAAGAGAGCTGCCTCAAGAAATTAATTTATGGCTACTATTTATCATTAGATTATTCCATTCTCTTAGGTTATAAAAAGGCAACCAATAACAATAGTGCCTTCTATTGAGGCAAGTGCAAGATAGCTTGTTTTATTATATGTGAAGCAATATGTCTAAAGAGAAACCTATGGCACATGGGAGTAAAAGATGAATGTTCACCTATGTTAAGATTTTACCACAATAGATGTATTGCCAATACCAAAAAATCATGTGTTCTATACATACCCTAAACTTATGTAAACATAGTATCAAAATGCCTGTAGTTTAATCAAATACAAAATAGTGATGCTAGTCCATTGGCCCAAAAAAGATAAAGAAACAACTTCACCAAGGCACAACAATTTGTCTTCAATTTATAGTTCAATGCTACGATATGCATAATTTGAGCAAGGATGAAATTATGAATCTAGTATATTGTCCAACACAAGAAAATGCAGCAACTACACCAACACACTCACAACAGCTTGCCTTCAATATATAGTTCAATGTCACGATATGCATAATTTGAGCAAGGATGCAATTAAAAAATCTAGTGTATTGTCCAGCATGAGAATGGAGCACATATCTTCACAAACATACATCCACAAATTTGTTACATGTGTACCAAGAAGTAGCTGCCAAAAGGGTGCACATTACAAAAGGGTGATAGATATTGCATACACCCCCACCCCATAAGATGCTACTAGTGGTCCATAATGCTTCAAAAAAGCCCTATGATAGGTAACTCAGCACCCCATACCCATAATATGCTACTAATGGTCCAAGATGCTTGCTAAGTGCATACCCTTACATGGATCTAACCTACAAGTTCAATGGACCATTGAGTTGGCAGCAACTCAAGGCACACACTATTGAGTTTCCATAATAGAAAGAATATTTCTTAAATTATTGCCTTAAAGGTTTATATATGGGAAGTCGATCAAGGTAACTTCCATCTTCATGGTCTATAAGAACACCCTCTTAGAACCATGATCATCCATTCACTTATCATCCAACAAGCTTTAGGCAATCCACTTATCACATGTGTGCATTCATCTAAAAGGACATACGCATACAAGGCCATCAATCTATTGCTTTGTTTCCAAATTAATTACTATTCTTCTAATTTGTTAGGCCCTCTATATTCTTTACTCAATTTTTGTTGTTTATAACTTTTAATCTTGCAAAAATAATTGAAGTCAATTGCAATCAAACATGTCTAGTTCTTATAGATGTATTGGTTATCAATAGGATGATGATCTAGTTAGGTGATCATAATAAGATATATTGGTTTCATTAGTTCTTGCACTTTGAACTGTCTTACATAACCAAAACATTGGTATTAAACAAACCGAATTCATCTTATATAAAACATATCAGTGTGCTTTTAGAAATCAAGATATGGCTTTGAAAACTTATGGCTAGTTTATTCTAGATATAAACTAATCCATATTGCAAGTGCAAAGATCTACCAAAGTGTTTCCATTTGAATCTCTCTTTCATACATATTACAATTCCTACAATACAAATGTAACATTCACATATGGCTTAATATGGCTACAATTTAAGCAATCTATTATGGCCTTGTCTCCTAAGAGGACATTGCCTACTAAGCTCTTTGTTTTACAACTTCAGGCAATTTCACTTTCACTTGGTGGTGGAAATTGGCTTTCCACAAAGGACTAGCACAAGTGCATATAGATAATCATAATGCCTTAATTCTAGCACTATGTTTCCAATTCACACAAAGCACATTGAGATTTAGTACCACTTTGTCCAAGAGCAAATCATGGATTCTAAGTTAGAGGTGGCCTATTGACGAAGGACAATACAATAGATCTCTTCATAAAACCCCGCTTCTAGGCTTCATCACATGCTTACCTTGCCTCAACAACAAAACTCTTATTATGATCACCTAACTAGATCATCATCCTATTGATATCACATCAAAGTTAATAGTAGGCATAACATCAAGGCCATGACTACATTTTCATGAACATACAAGAGAGTAAGTCCAAACCTAATAAATACAACGATGTTTATAATCCCCGACATAATATCATAATGACTACTACACCACCCCACATTCAACACCCCTCAAAGTACATGCACACGCTAATGAGAAAAACATCACATTTCAACTCAAGAAACACTCCCAAGTTTACATTGCAATTAGAGTGCTATGCCATTGGGACAAACAAAACCCCACCTCCAAGTGCCATTCTTGCAACCAAGAAACTAACTATGAGTTACTCCACTAATTGAATGCATCATGTATGAAAAGTAACTCAATGCCTAGACTTTTTACCCCTCTATTGTGGCATTGCTCCCTATTTAAAATGGCCACTTTGCCCTCCTTTCTCATCACCGCCATCGTTATAATTTCACTTAGTATAGTGCTTTTAAGCTATGTTGATGCAATTTCACGAATGATCCATATATTAGTTCTATCTTTAAACCCTCCAAAATTGCTTGATGCTTTACTTATTTGAAGATTTTGCATAGCATTATCTAATCAAATCCTTGTACTAATCATATCAACCTAGTTTGTTTCCTTGCTTATATTTCTCAACATATATGTCAAGTTGCTCATATCTCTTCATCCCAACTGTAATCCACAATTAAATTCCCTTGAATAGCTTGACTGCTTCTCCTACAATGTTTTCATGTATACTTCAAAACTCCAAAGCTATTTACATGGTATTGTCCAATTGAATGCTTTTTTTACATGTATGGCCCTAGTTTGATCTCTAGCCTAAATAACTCCAAATATCCTTGACGACTTTGATCATATTTCCAATTGCACTTCGTAACCATCTAACATCAAGACCTCTTAACATGTTCATGAAATTCAATTGTCCTTGCAACGGAACTTTAATAACTACTAAAAGGATTATTAATAAATGCAAATCAAAGATTCACAAACCAAGAACTAATGTGAAGCAGAACCTCACACAAGCATATACTTGTGCACCATTGAATATCATTGCCCAACCTCTTCACTACGACAAAGGCTAAGGCCACCCCTTAAAAAAGACCAACTAGAATCACACACAATCGCCCACATTCCATTACATTCGGTGCATTCCCAAAAAGTAAGGAAGCTTGCTACTTGATTAAAAAAACCACATTCAATTTGTCTTTGTCATTGCTTAGTTGAAAAAAGCCAAATTCTTTACTTCCCTCCTAATACATATACTACCACCATGAAGCTAGAATTTCTTACATAACTTCCATCCAATGAAATTTAGAGAGGTAATTAGCAAATGCATTGAATAAGCTCTAGACTTATGAGTTCCAAGGAGTGCATCTCTAAATATCGTCTTTACTTCAGCTTGCCAAAACTTCCCCACCAAAGCAGTTGAATGCAACATGACATGCAGAAGAGAAGTGTCAAGATTCTGAGCCTCTTTGTTGATCAATTAAAATACACAAATTAAGTTCAATGAAAGGTAGTGATTGTGACAAGTAAACAAAGCAAATAAGTTCATCATCCGAGACATAGGATTTCAGATTTGTTTACTGACCAACAAAAATTTTGCTCCATAAAAGCACAACTACCTTTGGCAAACATGGTGCCCTAACATGAACACAATAATAACGCAAATTCACAATATGGACTTCACAGTTGCCTTTCGTAGGTGGACTATCATTGATAAACATGCTTGTATTTCTTGCCCTAGTCCATATTTGATCTAGAATGGAGTAATATAATATATCATGAGCAAGTATTAGTTCTATCCACCCCCTTTCACGTACGTCTAGTGTGCAATGAACTATATCTGAGATAAACTCATCAATCTTGGTGTATCTCAGACAAAAAATATAAGAGGTGGCTACAAAATATAAGACAAAGGTTTGCCCAGATCTAAGGTTGTCTTTGCAGTCCATAGAGGCAGATGATTTCTTCCAAAATCGCATATGTACGCATACTAGGCTTAATCAGGTCATTTACAAGCACGAGTTACGCAAGTTTATGATTTTCATCTAGCTTTTAAAACAATTACAGCACCAACTCTCTTCTGGAAAGCAGCACACAAGAAGACCCTTCGTTTATTTGCTAGCTGTTTAAGAACTATTTTGCATCTACATTAGCTATAAAATTGACCCTTCGTTTATGGCATATAGCGTATGACCTCATTTCTATAGCACACTTACTGACAAGTTCCACCAGCTTCTTAAGACCCCACGATCTTCATCAAAATAACACAGCACTGACATCCAATATTCACAATCCTTTTAAGAACTTCTTTGAACTTTTTTCCTACCTAAAATAAGTGAGAATACACGGCACGTACTTCTCAGGCATCTTGGGAACTACCAGTAAACTAAAGAGTACAGCTGTTTGCATTCCAAATCTTAACTTGAAAGCCTGCAGAAGTTCTTGAGAAAAAACACACTAAGCCAAAACTTGCTCAACCATTTGAAAATAAGCTCCATACTACAGGAGAGTGAAAACATTGCCTTCCTTTTGAAATGTATACACCAAACTATACCATATACTTGGTGGACTAAAATAACTGGTAGATTCAAAATGTTACAGATCTGAAAGGAACTGCGTGTCCGAAAAGAATGAATCAAGCATTTATAATGCCATCGAGCAATAGCAAGAATCCCAGACAGGCTCAGAGCTCCAAAAGCACTGGGACATCTTCAATTTTCAAGGCACCACAGCTTAAAGCAGAAATACATACCAGGCTGCTTGGGCTGAGACGATGAGTTGGGTTCTCCCAATTGTTAAACTGTATGAAAACAAGGTACTGACTTGCCCCGCAAATTTTTAAATGTGATTAAAAACAAGGTATTGACTTGCCCTACAAAGTTTTACTTGACCTACAATTTAAACATTTGTTTTGAGAGACCCTCAAAGTGAATATAAAAGACACAGGCAAAACAAGCTCTAAAAAACCAAATACAAGCTCAACCTAAAACCCTTTGCTAAGGTTCCTTCCTTTGATTGTGACCTGTCTTGCAACTACATCCTTTTGAAATTAACTGATTGTCTGACAAATAACCTCATTGCAATCATGGCCTGTAGAGTTCTGGAGCTAAAACAATGAACAACAATTGCATTTTCTTGTTTTCAAACTCAGAATTCAGTACTAGAACTTGGCAATCAAAACTTCAATGAATCCCTCTGATCTTACGTGGCATACTTTGTCCGCATCATTTGAAAGCGGCAGGCATTAACCACAATGTGTGAATTGAACTTTGGTCTCAAGTTTCAGAAACAGATGGGGGACACTGTTGGAGACTACAACCTGTCTACATCTTGTCGATCTAGACTGTGAAACCATCATCAGTAACTGCACCATTCAGTTCCTTCCTGGACAGCTCACTGGCTATTTCAGAGGCTGAAGGCTGCTTTTTGGCTGCAGATTGAAGTGTTGAAGCTGATCGAGAAACCACAAGGCTGTGACTCAAAAAGGATTTTGATTCACAGTTTGGGACTACATTCTCACAAGCTGAGATGTGTGTTCATCTTGGAGGGTGTGTGGCATAGCTGCCTTTTATAGCCTGGCGACGACACTGTAGCTAGGGAACTGGAAAGTCTCAAATGACTTACAATGCAAGCAACCTCTGGACTTCCCATTTCAGGCTGGCTCCTCTGTTTTACTTCCATCTTTTCTTCCCTCCTGGAACTTGGCAGGGTGAACACCAAGAAGGTAGGAAGAAATTACCCTACTGTCCCAACAATATTCACTAAGCCATCCTCTTACATCCTAGGACATCAAAACACCCCATGGTCCAACCTGCACAGGAGCCACAACGCATGCCATCATGTTACATATGTCCCCCCTACACAAGCCATACCCACCGTTACAACATAAACGGAATGGACATCAGATTCACCCCCCAGCTATAGAGTGGAGCAAGCTCACCCTCGAGCCTAGGGGATGGGAGCTAGCAACAAACTGGATCACATCCTTGTCCCAAGAGCTGATGTCCCATACCACCAGCCCACAACATCCAATGTGCACATGCATCAGCTTAGGGGGCCAAAAGTCCAGGAGTGATGATCACACTGATGATGTGCACAACAGGGCCTTTGAGTCCAATAAATAGGACACAGCTGCATCAACCGTACAAGTCCCCCTAGTGCATTCACAGTCAAGTCACTTTATGACTACTGTGATCAATGCTATTAGCACTCATCCAAACGCCCAATGATGTATTTCTTTCTTCTATTCTCCTCTCTTCAAGCAAATAGTAAGCAAACACACACAGTTCTTGGATGAGTATTGTATTAGCTACCAATACCCAGACAACCAAAAAAGCTTAGAGGCACTCTTGGAAAAGATCGTACCGAGATCCACACACACACACACACACACACTCTCTCTCTCTCTCTCTCTCTCTCTCTCTCTCTCTCTCTCTCCACACACACACACACACACACACACAGATGGAGCAGACCTCATGATGTGGGGGAATATGCGGAGTATAGGAGATATCTTATTGAGCTTGGCATGGCACATGGATTACCTATACTCAATGGCCTAGCCAAATATCCTGTCTGATGCATTAACATGCTACCCTCATCCACATGGTGCCAACACGGTGGACTGTGTACCTGACCCTCCAATGCTTATTCCCCATATTCAAGATCTCACAATCTCTCCATACCCATTGGAATAACAACGCACCATGCCTACCTATCATTCACAGTAGATTTTGTGATTCACAAAAAGGAAGATTCCCTATACAGTATGCACATGCCCAAGATACTACTTTTCCAGAGAGATTGTAACGTCTTTTGATATACTGGGGTAGTAAGCAGACAACCTTTACACAACAAAAAATCAGCCTCCTCTCCTTGTTCCCCCAGAACCTTGCACACAAACAATAATCTTCTTCACACAGAGTATGGTTCCACAGACCATTAACAAACTTCACATGGATAAGTCACATCACCATGATGGCTTGGGAGCTTAGCAGTCAATACATTCTAGGGATATGACAGCAAAACTTTCTACATGCATGTTTAATAAAGCCAAGGCTTCCCGGATAGCACCACGGCACTAATACCATTGTACCTATTCTTGAGTCATGTGATCCTACCTTACCTAGTAACTTCCAGACTATCATGGCTGGCCACACATTGGCTAAGTCATATGCCTCCATCCTTGAGCAATAGTTCGATTAATGGCAAAGAGAGTTAGACTCACAGCATAACGATCGGGTGGATTTAGGAGAGTCTTTTCAATAATGCCAAATGGATCATGTTTTCACAATTGACTATTATTGAGAATAATAGAAGTGTACAGCCCATGAGAGAGAGGCTTTTCATACTCAGTTATTATTGAGAAGCATATAACCCATGGGAGAAAGATCTATTGCTGAGAGAAAGATCTATTGCTGCTTTGTGGATTTCCACAAGCTTTTGATAGAACCATAGGTATCAGATTAATGCGCGGGTTATATGACATGGGAATGCCTAGAGAGCTCATTTGGGAATTCTAACACCTTGCTTTCCACACATGCTACAAAGGTAGTTTGATATACTATACTCATGTGCAAGATAGTGGGGTCAATCAACCTTGGTAAAACCAAGGTTATGGTGTTTAATATCATATCGCAATGGTTTAGCCGATCGGTACCAAGGTTTACTTGGAGTATTCATACCATTATCCCCATTCACAAATCTAATGACCCCATGGATCCAAGGAATTACATGACCATCAAGCCAAGATATATAGGTCACCACTTGAGGCAAACCTTAGGACTTAGTAGAGAAGACAACCTGCTTTTTGTAGTAATTTTGCACCCTAGATTAT
Organism: Lygodium microphyllum; assembly: GCF_053477565.2. Taxonomy (NCBI): domain Eukaryota; kingdom Viridiplantae; phylum Streptophyta; class Polypodiopsida; order Schizaeales; family Lygodiaceae; genus Lygodium; species Lygodium microphyllum. Next base: position 44,422,660 of record NC_141135.1, on the reverse strand, counting down.
ATTTTCACTTTGAGAAATCATGATTGTGCAAGCAAAGACACATGGCCATATGCTTTTGTTGCTTCATTGATTTTTGAAAAACATTCGACACAGTACCACAAGATCAACTTCTCTAGAGATAATATGATACATCATTGCATTACATAAGAAGTATTGGAGGGAGTAGATGGTTCGTCAGATAAGGACAAACATTGAATATGCAACACAACTAAGGGTGCTATCAATGATGCCCAAGTATGATCTTTGCAACATGTATGGGCAAGTAGCCTCTCCACCTATGATTGTTTGGCAGCGATTGGTCAATGGTTGGAGACCTCATATCCTTATCTATAAATGATAATTAATAGTAAACCCTCAATGATCAGAATAGAGCTCACTCACAATACTCCCCATGGTTACAAAGGCTCTATTTCCTTGGATATCCCAAATCCGTATGTTTAGACAAGTTACAGCTACGATCCCCAAAAGCGCACACAATTGCCACATGTCATGATATGTTGCAAAACTCCATAGGATTAGGATCATAGATTGACTACCACAATATGATGAGAAGTCAAGAGGAGAGAAACAAAGGTTGAAGAAACAATCTGATACAAATATAAAGATCACTTCCTTGACTCCTAGCATGGTTTTATCAGACAACCATGTTGCTACAAATCAAATGGAGTAACAAGCATGACCGAGAAGGATAGGATGTTCAAGTTGTGCCATGGGAAGGTAGAGTCATAAGAGCACTACATTTGCAAATGTTTGGTACATTGGTAGATCAAGGGGAGACATCATCACTTGTTTAGAGAGGATTTTGCCCCACTCAATCGAGTGCTAATCTATCCTAACTAGAGATTCCTCGGTTTGTTCTTTTGAACTACACACACATCAAGAGGACCTTCTACGTATGCAAAGATAAGAATACCAACATCTTCAAGTCTCCTAGCATACCACACCCCCTCCTCACATTTAATCTACCTAGCAACTAAGGCTCACATCATAGAGCCTTGGATATCATATCGACTAGGAGACCCAAATTGCTTTGATGCAAACCACCATGGCCTTTTAAAGCATAGATGTCTCAAAACCAAGTAGAACATTGAAGAAGAATGAAGAAGATATGGGAGAAACCAAAACAAGATGGAGTAGCTATGTGTTAGCAGTCATGTTTGTCATGCCTTGTCATCTCCTACCTATGAACCGCAAGTTGAGTCAGATGAGCACTTTGGAAGCTCTAACTTGTTTGTCACCTGTTTTGACGGAGGAGGTAGCTTACTCTAGAGCACTCAATTTATTGCCTTTCAATACATTTTCTTCTCCACTTAAAATTTTGTGTGCATTTTTTGGACAATTATGCTTTCCACACTCTACCTACACCTGTCGAACATTGTCATTGTCATTTGGGATTTGCCCAAGGCCACCCCTATTTTTCAAGCATTTTATTCATCATTGACCAGCATTTATTGCAAGTCAACCAACATTTATGGCCTCCCCTAATGCAGGTTGGATGAGTCAACCAGCATTTATTGCAGGTCAGCCAATATTTATGGCCTCCCCTGATGCAAGTCAGCCATATTTGGGCACTTTTGGCTATATATAGCCTGCTCCTCCCATCATTCATTCATCTTCCTCCTTCCTTGGCAGGTGTACACTCCAAATCCGTCATCTTCCTCTGTCTTCGGTGCTGCAGTCATCATTAGCCTGATCCGGTGCCCTCGCTGATGCTGTGGGCTGCGTGTAAGGACTGATCAGTCTCCTTCCGCTTTCCCATTTGTATCAACATTCTTTCTTATTCAATGCAAATTTCATTCTTCTTTTCTTGCAATCTCTCTCTGTTCCTTTGTCTCTATATTTCCATTCCTTTCCATTGCGCTCTCTCGCATGGTATCAAAGCATGGTATCATTGTGTAAGAGAGACATAGAGCTGATTTCTTGCGGGGGAGACCACCCTGGACTGCAAGGCAACCTTGCCACATCAGCATTTTGCTGAAAATGCAGCTTTCTTCTTAAAGGCAACAGCTTCTTTGTATAGGCGACAGTGTTTCTCCCCCAAGCGGACCCCTCTACATCAACTTGTGATCCTATAGCCGTTTCCTCTTGTTTCAAGGATGCCTACTACCAAAACACAAATTTCTTATGGGCGTCTTGTAAGATTTTGAAGATGTCTTACCACCAATTCGCGGCTTTGGTGATACAAATGAGGAGCTTTCTCAACAGTCTTTTGAACGGCGATGAGATTATCGCACAGATCGTGAAGAACCAAGGTCATCTAGCCCGGTTGTTCGAGAACCCTCTCCTCCCCGTTCTCTCCATGTCTCACAGAAGGCCCATTCTATTGGCCTTCATATGACATTCATGACACCCTCTATACAAGTGCCCGTACTCCCTTCTTTACCCAAAGAGGACTAGCTTGATGGTTCAAACTACTCGCTTTGGTTGTATAAGGTGGAGTTGTTAGAGTGCAGCGATGCAGAAGCGTAGGATATAGACTGAGAGAGAGTGAACACAGAGAGAAGAGAGAGAGAGAGAAAAGGAGTGTAAACGCAGAAAATCTGCAGTGTAGTATGCTGTATAAGAGTGCAGAAATATACACGGGGGCAAAGGAAATATTTTGAGTGTGCCACCAACTGGCTATTTATATCCAGAAAATAGGAAATACACGCACCAAGTCTGCAGCCGACTGCAGTAAAAAACAATAAAAATTTTGTCCGACTGCAGACAGTCCAACTACAGTTGCTGACGCGGCATCGTGCTACTAACGTGTCCTCTGCCATATGCTGTATACTATTGTACTGTGCAAAAACCCTAACATAGCCTATCCAGGGGATGACTCTACCTCTTAACACCCCCTCTCAGATCTTGGACGAGGCATCAAACTGAGGAACCTAGAATGCTGACGAAGTAAAGCCTAGGGAAGCGCCTTCGTGAACAAATCTGCAAGATTATCCTCCGTCTTGCAATACTCCACATCAATGGTCCCATCTAGAAGCTTCTCCCGAATGAAGTGATACTAGATCTCAATGTGCTTCGTCTGGGCATGGAATACACGATTCCGCACCGAGGCAATGCAACTCTTATTGTCGCACCACAGAAGAGTAGGACGAGTTTGGGGGCATGGAAGCTCCTCCAACAATCTCCGAAGCCACACAACCTCACATGTGGTAGAAAACACAACACGATACTCCGCCTCAGTAGAAGAAAGGGCTAGCATGGGCTGCTTCTTGCTGCTCCAAGAGATAACACTTGTACTCAAGGTAAAACAATAGCATGTAGTAGACCGTCGGTGGTCCACATCACCAGCCCCATCCGAGTCCCTCCAACCTGCAAGAACAAGATCAGAAGCATTTGTACCTACGAGATAAGAAATCCCTAAGTCAAAAATCCCCCTCAACTACCGAAGAATCCTCAGGGCAGCCTACCAATGCACCTGTTTGGGTTCAATCATGAACCCTGCCAAAAGACCCACAGCAAAACAAAGATCAGCACGAGGGTTGAGAAGCCAAATCAAGGATCCAATCAACTGACGGTAGCATGAAGCATCCATCAAGGAGAATCTGAGTGTGAAGCGGCCTTCCAATTCCGATCCATAGGAGTAGTAATGGGCCAACAAGTCTCCATCTCAAAAGGCACCAAGAGCTCCTGAATGTACCTCTGTTGAGAGATGAAAATCCCCCTCCAAGACTGATAAATCTCGTGACCCAAGAAGAAATGAAGAAGCCCCAAATCCATCATCTCAAATGCCTGATGTAAAGCTGTCTTGGTCTCTCGGACCTTCTGTGCATGATCCTTGTCAAAATCAAATCATCAACATACAACACACGACCAACCTCGGAAGTGTGCACATAAAGCTGCGGATCAGTCTTGGAGCGCCGATATCCCAACTTCGACTGAAGAAACGAGTCAATCTTCTCGTTCCATGCGCGCGGAGCCTGCTTAAGGCCATACAAGGCCTTCTTTAACCTGTAAACTTTCCATCCGAGGATCCAAAGCCAAGAGGTTGCTCAACATAGATCTCCTCCTGCAAGTCACCATTCAGAAAGGCCGACTTCACATCCAACTGATAGACAGGCCATCTCCGATGACCAACCAAGGAAAGAACAGCTCAAATAGTCACCATACGAGCAGTGGGGGCAAAAGTATCATGGAAATCAATGCCTGGTCATTAAGCCAAACCTTTAGCAACAAGGCGAGCCTTGTGCTTGTCCAAAGAACCATCGCTAAGGTACTTGGTCTTGAAGACCCACTTGACACCAATCACCTTCTTGTGAGAGGGACGAGGCACAAGAGACCAAGTGCCATTCCTCTCAATAGCCTCCAACTTGGCTTCCATGGCCTTCCGCCAATGATCAGACTGCAAAGCCTCCTTCACTAAGTGGGCTCTCGATCCTGCATAATACAGGTCAACAAACAAGAGTTGGAGCAAACAAGCTCTGAAGAATGTGTCTGGTTGCTCCGTGACCTCCACATCCATCCTCCGGTTCCCACTCCTCAGGGACCCCTCGATCCTTGAATCTCGGAGTGTGTCATGAGCCCAACGAGGAGGAGGACGAATCTCTCCCCGTCGCTCTCTATCTGCTGAAGACTCGGGTACATCCACCGGCGGAAGCTCCTGGGGGGTGACCGGTGGAAGATAAGACTCTGAATCAGAAGAAAAATCTCCATCAAAAGGCTCGGGCTCCAAAGGAACTGTCTCGGGAGCCCAACTCTCCCCTGTATCTCCAAGAACGCAGTGCTCCTCACCCCCCTTTGTGGCCGGAACTTCCACAAACCGCACCTCGCCACTTCTGTAGACATCCCGCTTGACGGGATCGAACAGACAATAACCTTGTGACTAGGAGCTATAGCCAACAACAACCTATCGTCGAGAAGCCGGCTCGAACTTGTCACGCTGTGTCTTCAGGATGTGCGCATAAGCGTCACACCCAAAGATCCTGAAATAAGAGACATCAGGCTTAGTCTCAAAGTAAGCCTCAAAAGGTGTCATCCTATCAACGGCCGAAGTGGAAGATCAATTGAGGAAATGAACTGCGGTAGCCACTACCTCGGCCCACAGAAACTGAGGTGTCTGTCGGTGCTCCATCATGGTGCATGCCATCTCGATCACACGGTTCTTCCACTCCAAAATTCCATTCTCCCGGGGAGTGTTGGTGTTAGCAAACTCCCAGTGAATGCCCCTATCTGCACAAAAACGAGCAAACTCATTAGACATAAATTCACCTCCCTTGTCTGAATGCAAGGTCTTCAGTCGCCAGTCAAAACGGTTCTCTTCAAAGAGAAGCCAATCCTTGAAGTGAGAGAAAGCCTTTGACTTCAAAGTCAAGAAATAGGCCCAAGTCATCCTGCTGTAGTCATCTACGATCAAGATGAAGTACAAGCTTCCCTTCACCGACTCGGTCCTCATCAGGCCACAAAGATCCATAGATACAAGCTCCATAGATGAAGCAAACCGCCTAGTAGCTTTGTTGGGAATCGCATCATCCCGATGCAGTTTCCCACGAATGTAGGAGACACATGGCTGATGGCTCACCACCGTATCCAGCAATCCTTGAACAAACGACCCTCACGGCACCTTTCAAAGGTACTCATAGTTCAAGTGGCCAAACCGAGTATGCCATAGCTCGGACTATGTTGGAGAAGTAAAAAGAAGAGAAGTAAGAGTTGAAGAAGACTCCAATTTGTAGACGTCATTCTCCTCATACCCTGCAGAGAGAACTTTTCTCGATCCACGATCAAGGACTCGAACAATATCATTGTCAAACTCCATCAACAAGCCAAGAGCACAAATCTTATGGACCAAAAGTAAATGATACCCCAAACCTGGCACATGCAACACCTCAAAAGTGTGGGTACCACCACGTCCATCTGGAATAGGTTGCATCTCACCCCGCGCAGCAATAGACACAGAAGAGCTGTCTCCAATGAGAATTTGCCCACGTGAAGGTCACAAATGGGCAACACCAACGGGAGGAGTAATGTGTCGGGAAGCACCACTATCCATGATCCACTCACGAGCCTGGGGAGCTACATCGCAGCATCAGAAGTCTTCGATGTAGAGTCCTCAATGACTGCTAAGTGTAGAAAACCAGTTGATGAGCATACAGCCACCGCTCCAGAATCCTTCGTGTCCTTCTTAGTATCCTTCTTGTCTTTGTCGGGGCAATGCTTCTTCCAATGACTGGTCTTTCCACAAATATTGCAAGTCGATTCCTTCTCCTTGTCCTTCTTGGATTTGTTGTCCTCCTTTTTCTTTTGGTCCTTGCCCTTCTTCTGAGAGGCTTAACCAACCTAAGCCTCCGATTTGAAACAATTATGTCTCTTCAACTGTTCCTCCTGTTCTAAGACCATAGGAACCAACTCTTCCCACCGAAGAGTCGACTCCCGCCCTGATGCAATATGAGCAGAATAAAAGGTACCGAATCATGGCGGTAACTAGGACAATAAAGTGATCGCCATGTCTTCGAAGCAAATAGGCTTCCCGCATTTTGAACCTACATCTGAAGCTACCGAAGCTTGTTGATGTGTTCCCGAAGCGAAGAAGACTTATTTACGGACAATGTCCATATCTGCACCTCCAAAGAAACCCTCTTCATCAGGGTCATCCGGTTGTACATCTGATCAACCTCCAGTCATATCTCTTGAGCCACCATCAAGTGCTCGATGTGAGCTATCATGGCTCTAGTGCAAGACAGAAACTCAAAAGATCGAATCCTAGCATTCAATTTGTCCCAATGAGACTGGGCCTTGTTCAACTCCACACGAGCATTGGAAGAGAGTTTCGATTCATCCCTCATCAAGGGCTTGTTAATCTCCTCCGTCACCAGTTCCGCCAAATCATAAGACCCCAAAATGGCCAACATCATCACTCGCCAGATGCAGTAATTGTCACCATCAAGCTTTAGATCTGATGGAAGATCCGGTAGGACAGGCACCTTCCTGTCCATGATCACCTGGAACTCCAAATCAGTCTCTATAGACATGTTAACCTGCACAAACGCCAAATCAGCCCCCTCTGACAGTGAAAACGCAGCCTTCAAGGGCCGGTTCCTCCGTTGCCCAAACCTTCTTCACCCGCTGGAGGCGATGAAAGGTAAAATCTGCGATGAAAGGCCTCAAACGCAGCCTTCCTCCCCTTCAAACAGCAATAACCTGCAGCAAATTCACCGATTGGACTCCTTTCCCGCACGCCCACGCTCGCTTCAACCTTGATCTGATGCATAGCCCTCCCGCTCGCCCTCGAATCTTGGAAACGCAACCTTGTGTCGCGCTGAAATCTCCTCTTTAGATAGGTTCAACCCTCAATCACTCCATCTTCACTGCTTAGATACCATGTCAGAGTGCAGCAATGCAGAAGCGTAGGACATAGACTGAGAGAGAGTGAACACAGAGAGAGGAGAGAGAGAAAAGGAGACAGTGTAAACGCAAAAAATCTGTAGTGTAGTATTCTATATAAGAGTGCAGAAATATACATGGGGGCAGAGGAAATATTTGCGTGTGTCTCCGACTTGATGACCTCGATCTCCCTCAGCCCGAGCACAGTCTATCTCAACCAACAGATCTCAAGACCATAATCTGAAATGAATGAATGACTGAGTGTGCCACCAACTGGCTATTTAAAGCTAGAAAATAGGAATAACAGCACTAGGTTGGGTGCATTAAATGCACTCGACTGCAATTAAAAAACGATAAAAAAAACTATCCGACTGCAGACCAATCCAACTGTAGCTGCTGATGTGGCATACGTACTTTGCTCGGGCTGACGGAGATCGAGGTCATCAAGTTGGAGACACACGCAGATATTTCCTCTGCCCCCGTGTATACTTCTGCACTCTTATACAGCATACTACACTGCAGATTTTCTGTGTTTACACTGTCTCCTTTTCTCTCTCTCTCTTCTCTCTATGTTCACTCTCTCTCAATCTATGTCCTACACTTCCGCATCGCTGCACTCTGACAGGAGTGTATCCTTGATACCTTCAATCTTTGGGAGTTTGTTACCCACCCTATTCATCAACCACTGGAGCATCCCCCTCCTAGATCATCCATGGATGGTGCAACCTTATGGGATCGGCTCACCTCCAGAGCCTGATCTTTCTTCTTTATGAACTTACAAGATTCTATCCTAGTACATGTGCACATGTTACAAAAAGAAGCAAAGTGCGGACAAAGCTTGGTTCTGTGTACCATCAAAAAACATTTGCCCACAGAATTACTCTCGACAAGAAATTATGGATGCTAGCTCTTGATGATTCTCCTTCCATAAAGGATCATATTAACAGGTCGGAGGATAGGAGAGATGAGCTTGCGTCCCTTGGCAAGATAATCTCTTCAAAGGATATAGCTATGATTCTTTTGACTCAACTCCCATCACGCCAGTTTGATGTCTTCTACACCAACCTTTTTACATCAAGGACCCGTGATAAGCTTCTATGGAAGAAGCTTACCTCACTTGTTTTGGAGCGTGACGAGCACACCAAAGAGGTTGTCAGAGGATGCACCTTCATTAAAGCTTTTGTTGCAAGTTCGAGACGGAAAAAGAAGAAGAAAGGGTAGTCAAAGGCTAAAAGACAGGAAAGTTGTTCAAGCTCTCTGACTCGGACTTGGAGAAGCCTAAATGCTCATCTTGGGGGAAGGAGACACATCCAGAGGAGAAATGTTGGAAGAAGTATCCTCATCTTCGTCCAAGAGCGAAGGATGGAGCTAAAACATCTGAGCCTTCTACCTCTACTCTGGCTGTTACCCATGAGTCAACTTTCCTTCATATTGTTGAGTTGGAGGAGCCTTCTTCAATGGTTGCCTCGTCTTCTGAGAAGCCTTGGCTAGTTGATAGTGGAGCTTCTAGTCATAGAACTCCACAAGGTGATTTGTTGCAGGATCCCTACCCTTCTAAGGGTCCAGTCACTGTTGGTCACATTGTATCTATGCCTATTTGTGGTATTGGCACTTTGCCTTTGCTTCCCGACAATACCCCCTTCCATAGGCCCTTTATATTTTGGACTTGGGCTTTCCAATCCTCTCATTTCATGGCCCTACTAGACTTGGTACCCAAGTTGTCTTCACTGAGCAGACCGTTTGTATTGAGGATTCTTACAAGGACTGTTATCACAACAGGTTGGTAGGAGAACGGACTTTACACGCTCCATTCCCCTCCTCTTATGTAGGGTCCTCCAAAACAATTGTCTATTGCTACACCCCTTCCTGCTTGTGCACTATCTATTCCACACGTTCCGTCCCGTTCCCCATCCCCCCCCCCCCCCCTTCCAATGGTTTCCTCATACCCCCCATTCCTTTTAGAGGGGGACGATCTCAGTAATGCGGTTGTGGATTTCCTAGTCCCTACTGTTTCAGAGGGGGTTTCCCATGATCGTGAGGAGCTTCTTCATCAACAATCTACATCGACACACTTCATCAACATTGGCATTCTTCTTGCCACCCTAGGATCCGTTTCTTCCTTGGCCTTTCACCACATCCAGGATTTCAGAGGGGATGTTAGCAATCATGTTTGTCATGCCTTGTCATCTCTTGCCTATGAGCCTCAATCTGAGTCAAATAAGGACTTTAGGAGCTTTGACATGTCTATCACTTGTTTTGACGGAGAAGGTAGCTCATCCTGCAACACTTAGTTTATTATCTTTCAATGCATTTTCTCCTCCAATCAAGATTTTGTGTGCATTTCTCGAGCAGTTACTAATTTCCACAATCTCCCTACACTTGCCAAACATTGTCATTGTCAATTGGGATTTTTCCAAGGTCACCCCTATTTTTTGGTATTTTATTCGTCATTGACGAGAATTTATTGCAGATTGGCCAGCATTTAAGCTTTCCTCTCATGCAATTTGGCCACATTTGGACATTTTTGACTGTATATAGCCTACCCCTCCCATCATTCATTCATATTTCTCTTTCCCTAGTAGGTGCTGCCGTCATCATCAGCCTGATGTAGTGCCCTCCCCGATGCTGTTGACTACGTGCAGGGACTAATCGGTCTCCTTCCGCTTTCCCATTTGTATTAGCATTTTTTCATGTTCAATGTAGATTCCATTCTTCTTTTCTTGCAATCTCTCTCTGTTCCTTTGTTTGTATGTTTCTACACCTTTCCATTGCGCACTCACACTATGAGAGTCATCCTTGCTCCCTTCCCAATGAGCAACATATTACATCCTATCATACCCATTTGATGGAGCTTGTGATAGATTACTCATCACTCAACATGATTGTACACTTATAGCATGCCACATAGGACTAGACACAAGATGCACTAGACTATGTTAAATCTATTTTCACTTGTACATTAAACTTGAGACTTGGATTGCTTGCACTTTTTTCAGCCCAACCATGCATCTACTTAAGTATATACTTTACCGTTTGCTATTGGCTGGTTTCAATGATTTCTTGCACTTCAAAGAAACAATGGATTGCCCAAAGCCTCAACCTTTAAATTGAACATTTGAGTGTTCAAAGCCAAAGGAGGGGACCCTACTTGCAAGGGTACATGTACAACAAAGTGGGCAATAGCTTCGAATTTCGAATGGCTACGAATAACCAAGGAGTTTAAGACAAAGCAAAAAGGTAGTATGGAAAATGTTGGCGTTGTTTGATGTATACTACAATAAGGATCCTTTACGACATGAGGATCTTAATGGAAGAGTTGATACGGTGAGTTTGCTGAAATAGTTCAACTATGAAGCTGCATTTTGCAACGTGGGCAAAGGATTCCGATTTAAATGGTGTTCCAATTTGTGTGATAACTCTCGGGCATGATAAATTTTAGCACATAAACACAATGTGCACGCTTATGGCTTAAAGTGGCTACCATCCACAAGATATTGGCAGTCTTGACATAGGATCCAAAGTCATTTCAACTGATTTGAGCTGATGCAGTCGGTTTGGCACTTCATCACCATCCCTAAGAAAGTATGGAACCCTGTCCGACCCAAAAGAATGTATTGTGTAACCCAACTAAAATCAGGAGAGTTGTGTTTTAACTTTTGGCTACGCAAGGCACCTAGTGCTTGTTTTTATCTGCGCTGATTTGGGAGACTGCTTCAGTATTTTGGGGCAGCAGGTGCAGGTGTATCTAGACCAGTAGCCAGTGAGGGAAGAATCGAATTTTCTTCTCCAAATTGTCAGAGAAGGTCTTTCTCCAAGCAATCATATGCATCCCGCAATCCCATAAGAACATGATGGCTGATCACATACATTAAACGCCCACTAGTCAAAAAACAAATGAACGCTCAAAGAAAAGAAAGTTACAATTGGCAAGCCACAATAGCCCTCAGTCACCACAACCCTGCTGCAGCCCAAAACACAAGTGTTGCTGCTGCTCCTACTGCTCCACATCGTTCATGCTGCTGTCCCAATCTAGAACATAGGTATCCACTGCCCATGAATTGGTTGCTTCCTTATATATTGCTACATGTCGTCATCATGCTGCCAATATTACAAAATGTAGCCCATGCTGCCTGGTGTTTGGACCTTGCTGCCAAAATTTTGAGTCTTCAGGCTGCCATGCAGCCTTCTCTGACCCAACACTGTTGAGCAACCAAGTCATTATGTGCATTGTATTATATTAACTCCTATTTTAGTTTCCATTTACATCCCCAAAAAGGTTTTATTTGTACCAATTATGTGTGTCAGCATGCCACCCTAGACAGTTCAGTGCCACATGCCTTAAATAGGGCATGGGCATTCATTGATCTACACAACTCTCTCCCATTTTTCAGGCAGTCTCCTTCACAACTGTTGTTCCCTTTCTGCACCAGCAGCTGTGCAATGCTGCATTTTGGTATTTCCAGCTGGGCAGCAGCTCCACATGTGGGTCCTACCAGTTGTCCCCAGACTCAACAGTGCTGTGTTTGCAGTTTCAGACCTGTTCACACTCTGCTGCTGCTGCATTTCCGACATCCGCAGGCTGCCCAGCTGGTTTTCTACCCCAAAAGAGCACTCGGACTGCTAGCTTATCATCTTCTTCATCTCCAACAGCTCTAAGGACTGCACTTCACTCCCCCTACTGCTGTCTATCTTCTTCTAGCACATACTCCAACATTCTACTTCCCGAAGGCCTGCGTTTCACTCCCTCAATAGAGGAGCTCTTTTCCTCCTCATCGACAGTTCAACCCAAAAGACTGTCTTTTGCTCCCTTCTCCGCTCAATTGAATCAACATGATTCAATGTTCACATCATTGTTCATTCTTCTTCTGTGTCTTGAGTTTTCTTTGTCATAGTGTTGATGTACATACTATGTTTCCCCTCACAAACCCTCCCGTTACTCGACATGGTATCAAACCAAAGGTGCTCCAAGAGCTAAAGCTCCTCATTCTTCAAGGAGGTGAAGACAAAATAGTGGGATCGGCACCTCTCTCAAATTCTAGACTTTTTGAATGCACCATCAGCAGGGGAGATAAACATTATCTTCTCCCTCCCAACCTCCCTTTAAAGGTTTGACACACTGGTGTTATGGCTTCCCCAAACACAAAAGCACGGACTACTCATTGCTCCTACTATGGCAAGAATGAACAACCCATTGAAGACTATCATCATCAACCTTTGCTCCCTATGCCACTGAAGTATATGTGCCTTCTCCCCAACACTTCTTGCGCCATCTCGCCATACTAGGTGACAAATATAATTCTGCATCACCTATCACAGATTTATGTTAAAGGCAATTAGATTGTACAGCACACATTAGGCCCCTTGCAAGCAAAAGGAGGCTCTAAGACTTCACAAGGGCGATAAGCCCTCTTGGAGGCCCCTCCAACAAAGGCTTCTTCCATCTATTTTCAGAGAGACGTCGTTGCATACCACCTTTTCTGTGGTCAGCTTTACTGAGAGATAGAGGCTGTTCCACTCCCTTGGCTTTGCAATCCACTCCATTGCATGATAGTGGTTGTTTGCCACCAACTTCAACTTTGCAATCTACTCCATCAAGAGACAATGGTTGTCACCCACCCATGGTTCCATAGGAGCTCTCCATTCCCCCTCTCTTGTATGGCTCCACAGACACCAACTTCAATGAGGGCAAGGAGGAGATTATCTATGATACCCGACCCTCCCATCCCTCTTCTTAGTTTCAAGAGGCTACCTCTGGGAGTTGTCTAGCCTCTATTCTGTTGCAGCCTCACTAACATCAAGGATCTACAAGTTCTACCTAGTTCAAGGCCTTGGATGTTTCAGCCATGACTTGGTGGCTCTACCTTCACATTCTTACTAGCATAAAAACACAGAGCTAGTGGCTTCTCTCCTAAGGTCAAGTTTCAAGTATTGTCCGCACACTTTATTTATCGTTCTTCCTCGTAGGTTTCCTTTCAAGGCAAGTTTCAAACTACCAACACCCCTTATCTATTGTTCTTCCTTGCACATTTCCTTTCAAGTGGAATAATTGGATTACCAGGTGGAGAATGTCTCTTTCACTCCTAGGGCACCTTTTGGGCTTGAGAGAGGTTGTTGAGCAACCAGAGTCATTAATTGCATTGTATTGTATTAATATCTATTTCGGTTTCCATTAACAGCCCCAAAAAGGCTTTCTTTGTACCATTTACTAGTGGGGAGGCACCACCATAGACAATTCACTAGCTCATGTTCTTATAAATAGGGCATGGGTATTCATCCATTTAGACAACACACTTTCTCCCATTTTTCAGCCAGTCTCCTACACCGACTGGTGTTCCCTTCCTCCCTCCCTCATGTGCTAGTTGCTGCCCACTAGTGATGTTCCCTTCCTCCCTCATGCTGGTTGCTGTCCACTAGTGCTACCGCCCATGACAACTAGCTGCTGCCCAATTAGAGGCTGCCAAACACCAGCTTTTTCAGTCTTTTGTGACTGCCCAGCTCCACTAGTAGATTCAGCAATCTTTGCCACATATGGGAGGCCTTGCGTTTGCTGCCTGCAGATCCTATCTGTCCACAAATACCTGCTGCTTTTGCACCAGCAGCTGTGCAACCCTAATTTTGGTGTTCCAGCTCCCACCCTGCTCCCAGCCAACTCCATGTGGCTCCTACCAGCAATCTTTGGCCTCGCCATGTTGCTGTTGTGTCTCTAACTTTAGCAAGCCACCCAGCTGATTTTCTATCCCCCAAAGCACACTTGACTGCCAATTATCATCTTCTTCATCTCCATAGTCTCCATAGCTCTAAGGACTGCATTTCACTCCCTCTACTACTGTTCCTCATCTTCCAATGCAAGCAGCTCTTTTCATCATCATTGATAGCTCTGCCCAAAGGTCTGCATTTCTCTCCCTTCACAGTTCAAATCCCTTCCAAGTGATGCCGCCTGATCAGCCAAGGCAATGCAATCATCTCCAAACTCTGCTACATTGTATTAGCATGATTCAATGTCCATCATTCTTGATTCTTCTTCTATGTTTTGAGTTTTCTTTGTCACAGCATTTGCTGCACACTCTATGTTTCTCCTTGCAAACCCTACCCTTTCTTGACAAACACATCATCTTACTAGCCAAAGATTTCAGAATTTGCTACAGCCACATGCAGATTGCCTTCTTCACTGGCTTCCATACACGCCAATTACATGCCTCCTTAAGAGTGCTAGTTGGCTGCTCTTCCTCAGGATCCTTGTAAGTGATGCCACGCTACATGTGGGCTTCTTCAAGAATAATTCTGATTCAGTTTTTGGGGCTGTGAATAAATTGGCCATAATTTTGTAACTGATAAACTATAATTTTGACCTGATTTTTCATTACTTATAACTAAGGTGTTTCCTCGCCCACTCGTCAAAATTCAAGAGTCCTAACTACTCCACTTACATCATAAGCCATCTCAGCTCCAGAAACCACATCTGGACTTTAAGACCCTTGTTATCAAGCGACACTAAGAAGCTGGTTCTTCTTAAAGCATGAGGATTCATCCCAAAAGGACGTGGCAAGGGTGGACAGTAGTTGCAGCCATACAAAGCTGGTAGCTCCTAGAGAGCTAGAGATAATTCCCAATCCATTTCCCTTAATAAAAAGCTTTTTCTCTCTTCTAATCTAGCTGTCGTAGTACCTAGAAACCCTTCTAGCTAGAGATTTACCGAACTCTTTGTAAACAAAGGACAAGCAAGTAATTGATCTCCAATTGGGTAAGGATGCATAATCTAAATAACCCCGTTTTTTGTGTTGTAGGCATGGGCATTATATTATTTCTTCCCTTATCCCTAGCAATTATGGCTTGCGCTTATCTATCAGTTATAGCAACCCTTCTAGTCATTAGAACATCATCTTGATAATTGAAGAAGTAATATTATCACTGATATATGTGGCTAGAAAATGCTCTTCTCTAATTTGCAATCTAACTACAATGATGGAAAGCTGCCTTCTCTCTCCACAGCTCCCAATTCTTGAACATCAAAGGCCAACACAAAAATGTCCAAAAACTGTCACTATGTGCTAGAAAATGATATGCTCTATCTTGCAGTCTGACTGATCCAGATCTCACATAAATATGTGGAAACTAAAACCCCCTCTAAAAGACAAAACACTCTTCAAAGCCACCTTGGAAGCTCTTTTCTAACATGCCAAACTCCTTTTCTTTGACAAGCTTCCACAACTTACGTGCAAGCTGATTCTTGATTTTGTTTCAAAGGTTTCAACCAGCAAGCAATTGTTAAAGGACTGCTCCCTCCAACAATATAAGAGATATGAAGCAACACAATGGCCCTTGTACTCCATAACAATGAGGACCTACAAATGTAGCACTCCTCTATCTTTAATATATCTTGTTAGCTCCATATCTCAACTATGCTTGCAAGTATACAAGGATTCAAAAAGTCATATTGGGCCTATGTTACATTTTTTACCAGTGTCATATGCATGTCCATGTATGCCTAGTCTAATGTGAGCCTTCCTCAAATGGCCTTTGTAGATATTTCCTAAGATGATCCTTGTAGAGGGGCATGGGCAAGTTTGTGCCCAACGTTCCTGATGAGATCTAGATGATATACATCCTCATGACTAAGTTTAACTCAGCATAGCTGAGCCACTCGGTAGGTGCATCTAGGTTGCATTTCGAAAATCATCTAAAGGGCAATGAGCATAAACTAACTTACACACATGAAACTGATCAGCAAATCAACAAAAGACTCATTAAATAAGAGAGCTAAAATGCTCTCACGATAGCATTCAAACCCAATTTTGAGAAGCATTTCCTCTCAACTTTAGTGTGTTTAAGATACATACAAACACTTTGGCTTGCCAAACCCAAAAAATGATAGCATTTGAACCCAATTTTGAGAAGCATTTGCTCTAACAATTGTCCTACATGCAATATCACACTATTTCAATCACAAAGAGAGCATAATGGAACTATGAAAAAATCACATTTTTTGCAACAAAGTTATCCAAAAGCACACAACAATCAAGATCTCAAATGGAGAAGTGAGGATCTCAACACATGTTGTGGTAATCTATCTTAATGAAATTTAGATCAAAAACAACAATATAGCTTGTTGTAAACGGAGTTACCAAGTTGCCCAATTTTCAAGAGCATTTGCTCTAACCATTGTCCTACATCTATTTCAAAGAGAAATTTCTCACAATAAAACTATGAAAAAATCACCTTTTTCAAAACAAAGTTATCCAAAAAGCACACAGCATTGAAGATCTCGATGGAAAATTGCGGATCTCAACACATGTTATAGTAACCTATCTTAATGAAATCTAGATCAAAAACAATAGCATAACTTGTTGTAAACAAAGTTACAAAGTTGCCCAATAGATTTCCCATGCCTAGAGAAGAAGATTGATTGCTATCCTCACTCCATAGATAATGTCAACTCATATTCCATCGCTGAAACCCGCAATTTTTGCAACAAAGAAGAAAACAATAGCCATTTTCAAACTTCAGCTTCTCAAATGAAAGAAAGAAAGAGACCTTGAAATAGTCTTGTCTTTGATTAAGAGCTTGTTAATCCTTAGGTCCTTAACCATAAGTGAGCTGCTCACTAGAGCACACTTAAGCTCAAGATCACTTTGCTTAAGTGAGCTACTTACTAGGCAAGACTTCTAATGTAACTCAATTCTAGAGTATCACATTGCACTTTGTTTCTTTTGCATTGTACGAGTATTGCATAGCATATACACTTGTCCATTGCATGTCCTAGTGTCAAATCCTTTACACTCGCTGCAATGGTCACCATGGCACGCACTAGGGCACCAAAATTAGTGTTCATTTGATAAAACTTTTGAATCAATTTCTTATTCTCATGATAGCATTGTAATGGCCATTATGCATTCCATCTAGCATAGTTTAAGTGCCACATATGACACATATACCTAATAATAAGATTATTCATTTTTTTTCATGCCTACATGATAATAGAAAATTGAAATAACGAATAAGTAACACTAAATATAATAATTATTCAAGATTGATTACAACATAGATGCAAAGAAGAGATGAAGACAAACTAGGGGTTGAAGATAGGCTACCCTCCCAACAAAGAAAATGTATTACTCCTCAACCCAAGCTCCTTAGGGCTATCCTCAATCAAAACAACCTAACATTGAGAAGTATTTACTCACTCTCACAAATCACACAAGAACATAGGGTAATCACGAAACTTTTCAGCCTTGGAATGTTCACCCCTAAAATGCTCGACATGAAATGTTTTCCTCCTAGACAGGTTCCACGTGAAATGCTAATGGATCAACTAAGTAGTAAAATTAAACACATACAAATTTAAGGGTGAGTTACATATATCTTAAAGTGAAATGGCCATACATTTCACCTATAGACTGAAATGTTACAGTCACGCATATATATTACTATGCAACAAATCAGCTCATTCTTTACAAACTGAACAGTAGGAGAAAGAAAAAAATCAGCCTTTCTTCAAAGTTGCTGAGTAGTATATCAATGGCTTCCCCAACAATTCGCAAGCCAAAAAAGAGAAGCACAAATGCTTTGAAAAAGGTATTGTAATTCAATTCACAAGTCTATTATTTTAGAAAACAATAGAGAGAGAGAAAGAGAGACAGAAGAGAGCAATTGAGAGATTTGATGATGAAAATATTGAAGATAAAAAAGGTGATGGTTTTGACAAACTTAGAGGTTTTCTTCACCTGTTTTACACAAGATCAGAGTCAATAGGATGATTGAATGACAAGTCCTGATGCTTGTCACTCTTTGGCTAAAACTTGTCGAGAACAAAAATAGCTAGCTTTAGTATCAACTGGCACAACCCAAGTGTACTATTTTTAAAACATCATTTCCATGCAAGCAGCAGCAACCAATCAAATTGAGATATCCATGACTTAAAACAACCAATATCCAACAGTCTCAGCTTTTCCAACTGCAATCATAATTGTGTCAGTTAATGCCGCATGTCAAATAGCAAGAAAATGATCAATCCAATGAATAAATATAAGCAGTTCGGTTGTATGCATCTGCAAAAATTCGTGGCAGCACCAACTTCGACCCCTCTTGGTGACTTTTGGTATCAGACAGGCGAATCACACTTCTACTCTTCGAATGTTACATCCGACTAATCGAGTCTTCAACAATCGATTTTAGAACTGGACAGCAGTTCAAAACGAAGTGTAGACAACAGCTGAAGCAAAGTCTTCTACAGGTGCTGTTGGGGAAGTGTGCTTTGGTAAATCCATTGTGTGAATTTGTGAATTCATTAATACATACTATACTTTAAGCAATTGGTTTTCTTTCTTTTTAAGATTGCAATGAAGTAGAAATAAAGGGAAGATAACAATGCAAGAAAGGGAAGGGAATAAACAAATTACAAAGGATCAGTCTATGACTGATCCAGAGATAGAAATTGAAGGGGCTTTGGAACATTCAGATGACCACCTAGCTACCATGAGCAAATTGAATTGTTCATGGTTTGTGTGAATAGCATGGAAATGCAAATGCAGGTTTTCAAACATTGGACACCATGAAATTGCAACTGACTCATTTTGTGTAAATGGCTGAAAATGAGAAGGGCAAACGACAAGAAGTTCAAGATATATATGTCAAAAGATGAAGGTGGTGGTAGTTAAGATTCAATAGTCGTGTCATCAAAGGGTCTGTCTAAACAATCTCAACCACCAAGATTATTATCCTGCGCATAAAGATACAAAACCTTCCTAATTTGATGGTGAACAAAAGGATAAGGAAAAAGATACAATATTCACCTTTCACCAAAAATGGCAAGATTGGCAAAAGTTAAAGACACTACCAAAATGTCAAGTATCTGAGGGCAGTTGTCTTTAGAACCAAAAGCATATAGGAGAACTTTAAAGAAGGCCAATACAGATCCTAAATTTTGGATTCAATTTAATTCTGTCCTTTTAAAAGGATTTTTTCCAAAAGGATGAAAAGAAATTGGGAGGATTGGGATAAGTTCATGCAAAGGGGTCAACCCTTGCTAAGTACCACCAATTAATGCTCAAGTTGGAAAATATTGATGATTTTCAAAGACTAAGGATTTTTTAGGGGCTCGAATAAGACCTCTAAAAGGGCAGTAAAGAGGAGTGCACTAAGACTCTTGGGAAGGCAATTAAATTTACCACAACTTAGCAGGTCCTGCACTTGCAAGGATCAACACAGGCCAATTCTTGCTAAGCACCTTGTTCAAGAAACTAAGAGTAGGCAATCATCAAACAAAGGAGACAAGACATCACCATTGCCATCATTGCATGCTAAGAGGAGACAATCATCAAGAGCAAGAAGGCTGGCAAGCACCATCGCATCATCCACACATAGCGTTTTATTTTTTGCTTTTAATTTGATTTTGATGGTCTTGTAGGTAGCGATTAGGCTTAGGCCTGCTCGTCTCTTGTAGACACCCACTCAAATTTAGGGTCACATAAACCTGTAGTCAGACTAGGGCATCACCATCAGATGTGGTCACAACTGTTGCATGTGTGGCATCACCCAATCACAATCATTGCACTTGTAGTGCAATTGTTGTTTCTTGGCACTTGCCCACATAGTTGGCACACAAGGTCTCATGGGCATCAAGATAATACACACTTTCGGTGCATTCAAGAAAATTGCCTTTCACCACCAATAACAAACCATCACCCTTTGTTAAAAAACAGAAGTGTAGGGCCTTAATTAAGTCAACAACATTATGATAATGCCAAGAAAAAAACTTTGTTTACAATGTCTATCACCAAATCACTCTGCATGGAACAGTACTAAAAAGTAAAAGGGAAAAGATAATAAAAAGGATTAGATAAGGGCAAGAAACACAAACAAATCCATATAATGCAAACCTTGGAAATCAAGGACCACAAAAAGTACAAGTCTTTAGACAAACAACACACACAAGTGCAAAATGTCAACATCCACGTGGTATGAGCCTACTTTTGCACTAGATGAGTAGGTTAGGATGCACGGATTTGTTGGAGGTCACAATGTTAGAATCGTGATAGATGATCCAACTAGCTATAATTCTATAAGTTATGCTCTAGCCAAAAATTCAAATGTTCCCCAACTATATATTCAGTATCATATGCAGTAAAGATGATGCAAAGACAAGATACTATGGTATGGGCCAGTACAATGCCCGATTTGGCAATTGAAATTCAATAATACTAAGATAGACTCAATTTCCAAATAATGAACATAAATTAGGCACATATAGGTTTAGGTGAAGAGTGGCTTTGGAGTTTAAAGCCATCAAAAACCACTATCACCATGAAATGAATCAAAATGTAAAAAAGACAAAAGGGCTATTGTAATTCAAGGTGAACGTGATGTATCAAATTCTCCTATTATTAGCTCACTCAAGTTACCAAAACTTGTGGACAATCTGCAAACGTATGTGAGATATATATGATTTAGAGTTTGCATGGTTTTTTTTGAAAAATAAATATTATTGTGAACAATGAAATAGTTGCAGTATTGAACAAATTTCATTGTATTTTTCAATCTCATTTGCCAAACTGGTCTACCACAATAGAGAGGGGATGTATTTGAACTTTATCTAGTGTTAGGACTCTAGAATTAGCTACAAATAGCCCAACTGATTAATCAGTGTTATTATAATTTATTTCTTACAGGGTCTTGAAATTTGATCATCATTTCTTCGAGTTGAATTTAGGAAGCTTGACGCTAAACTTAGCATAAGAAACCAGACCATCTACAAATCGATGGGCAAACAAAAAGGGTTAACCAAATCCCAAAGGATATGCTTTGCATATACGTAAGTAAAGGATAGTAGAGTTGGCATATAACAATGCCAAGTGCTCTTCCACTGAACAATAGTCCATTTATGTTCATGTACAGGTTTCAGCCTATAGCTCCTAATGAAATAGGATTGCAAAAGGCAAAGGTTTAGGCAACTAAGAATTTGTCAGAAGATGAAATGCTAAGATTAGCTCAACGCAGCATTAAGAAGGCAAAGTACAGAGCCAAAACCTATGCCAACCCAAATCAAGCGTTGCTTTCATTTGGAGGAAGAAAACTTTTCCTTAGCTTGTTTGAGTACTCTAAAGCAATCTAAATGAGACCATGTCCAAAATTGTTAACAAGGTATCATCCATTCACAACACTTCACAAAAAAGGAATGAGAGCATGCCCAAACAGGAAGGAAACTAGGAAAATGAACACCACAACTAGGTGTTAGGCTAAAAAAGGTGCATTTCACAATAAAACTTAATTAGCTCATCCAAATAGCCCCAAAACTCAAACTTCCAACACCAAAGAAAGTTTTTGTGTACCATACACCAACTCCCACAATTTAGTTTACTCCTCATCCATAAATAGATGGCGTGCCCAATCACCTGGCATCCCAAGGTGCCGTCTACAGCCTGGCACCTTGTTTTCAGCTGTCACCAAAAATCGTCTGGAGAAGATTCTATCTGCTTTGCTCTACTCCAAACAGCTAATATCAGCACTCGACCCTGTTGAGAAACCACATCTTTAGTTTACACGCTTCATTTAGGGTTTTGCACTGACAGCCCCAAAAAGGGCTGGTGTCCACATTTTGGCCACTTTTTCAGTGGGCACTCACATAGTGGTGCACCACCCTAGACAGCTTGTGCCTATAAATAGGCAATCACTTCATTCATTCTTTACCTCTCTCTTCAATCATCCTTCACCACCTTCTTCGTTCACCACCACCACCTCCCTTCTCTCACTAGCCCCTTCCACTACCCTCACACCCCTTCACAAGGACACTGTGGTTCATGGCTCGGGGCTGCCTTCACCCTTCCTCTTCTGCTTCAAGTGCCCTCTTTCATCATCATGCCTTGCATTTGGGGCATCTTTCACCTGGCGCCACCATCATCTCCTTGGCGTCAACACCCTTCTCCTTCAAGCTCTACCTTCACCTGCGTTTTTCAATATGGTGGAGGTCTTCTCCTTGCCTGGCATCATCATCTATAGGTTGGCATCAGCATCCTAGCCTCACGCAACAAAGTACACCACCTAGCGTCAGTGATTTCATTATTCGTCTATCGCTGGGACTACTAGGACCAACGTTTTTGCAGCCCATCTCATCCTCCATCATCTGGCATCGCCATTATCCACATGGCATCATCTAGGCTGCTCTCTCTACATTTGAGAGCTCCAACACTCTGGGATTTGCGTTTTGTTGGACAAGTCACTCCTCGGTATTAGAGGACTACGATTCACTCCCTTGACAGCTGGTGATCATCTTCCACATCTCCGATGGCATCAAAGGACTGTGATCTACTCCCTCGACAGCTATCTTTGACCTTCCAGAGATTTACTTCCATAGCCGACTGCTCAAAGGACTGTGTTTTGCTCCCTTCACTGTGCGAATTCCCACAAGTGCTACGACCCAATTCAAGTAGGACAGTGCAGTTATCTTTTGTGCTTTGGCTCCATTGTATCAGCTTTTCTTCTCATAGCATGATTTAGTTCATCATCACCATATTCTTGCGTTTCTGAGTTTTTCTTCTCTCTCAATGTTTTCTGTACACAATGTGCTACTCCCCGCAAACCCTACTATCTCTCTGCACTATCACTTATTTTGACATGGTATCAAAGCATACCTGTTATTTTGACAAGCCCATTTATATGACCTATTCTGCTTGTGTTTTTGCCATTTACAGCCAGGCGGCAATCTGTTGATCACTTCTTACGCATCGGACAGCTTCTCCAACTATCACAAGCCCTGACTCGTTCTTCCAAGCTGCCTGCCAGCCTGCCCATTTAGCCTTGATAGACAGCTGCATTTCCAGCCTGATCATCTGCCCTTCTGCCATATTTCCCTTAGAGGCCACCTTACTCAAACACACTCTTGCAAGCTGTGTTTTCACTGCCTGCCCACTCTATTCAGCTCTGGCCGGTGGTTATAGCACTCGGAATCCATCTCTAGTGGACATCATGCTCCAACACTACCTTTGAGCATTCTGTACAGACACACCACAACCCTCCATATGTCAAACAGTATGAACCAAATCTTCCTCTCCAATAGGCAGGAGATGAACCTATGATGGGAAGACTCCAAACTGGTAGTACAAAAGCAGCAGTTACCATTTGAAATACGGCACCTAGAGAGGGCGGAGGCACAGGGCAGGCCACCTATCAACA
Organism: Lygodium microphyllum; assembly: GCF_053477565.2. Classification (NCBI taxonomy): domain Eukaryota; kingdom Viridiplantae; phylum Streptophyta; class Polypodiopsida; order Schizaeales; family Lygodiaceae; genus Lygodium; species Lygodium microphyllum. The sequence continues at coordinate 44,399,179 of NC_141135.1, read as the reverse complement.
TTCTCCAAAGGAAGACTTGCATTTGAACAGGGTCATATTAGCAGTTGATTTCCACCATTCCTTGCTTTTGTGTAAGCCCCAAACAGTATTGATCTTGGCCACTAGCCAATAATGATTCATTCTCTCTCTCTCTCTCTCTCTCTCTCTCTCTCTCTCTCTCTCTCTCTCTCTCTCTCTCTCTCTCTCTCTCTCTCTCTCTCTCTCTCTCTTGGAGATTAAAATTACAAGACTGTATACAATGACGGTCATTGATACCAGTTAGCCAGAGCAGAATAAAGCATACAGCTCAGACAATCCAAAAGCATGCTTGGACATGTAAAATCTAAAAATGACTGATAATTATAAAATTACTCCAAAAAATAGTTATGCAGCAGTGGCAAGCAGGCTATAGGAGGCCTCAAATATATCAGCTTTGGGATCATGGACATAGAGATTCTAGATCACTCAGCACTGTGCCTTTGCAAAACCTGCTGTATTGTCACCCTAGAAATCTCCAGAGCAGCTTGCCTTTGCATAGAGCAGCCACATCTCCACTGAGATCCAGTCAATACAGCCTTTCTTTCAAAACTGACTTTGGGAGAAGCCACCAGACAGAGAAACGTGTAATTCACAGATCAGCCCCTCCTCTTCTGAATCATAGAGTCCACAGTGTTGCCTGGTGTATTTCAGCAGATGAGGCTTCACCTTTACCCACAAGGACTCCAAAGAAACTTGTTTCAGCATACAAAATTATGTTCCTGTTCTATTCCACGTCTCAGTTTTGGGTTAAACAACAGTGTGCTAGCCTAGACTACCTCAGATTGCTGCAATCTCCAAAATAAAGTAGCTTTAAGTCAGTGTTCATCATCCACCCCATCATTGGAAGCAGTCACCAAAGATCTGTACCACATTTGAATTTTACAGACTTACCATTAGAACCAGTAAATGATGTCTTTTGAAGAGCTTCCCCATCATGAAGTCAACAACCTTCATTCGTCTAATTCAGCTGATGGAGTTGCATTTAGATCAGTAATGCCCAAATGTAAGCAGATCTACAACTAACACAGAATTGTGTTCTCAATCCCAGACCACAGAACACGGATCTGGACTCAGTGTCAAAAGCAAACAGACATTTTCCAGGGCATTGGTTCAGAGGTTCCTTACAGAAGCCATGAAGGACTCTGAAAAAGGCTGAAGAGCACATCTCACAGGAAGCTACGGGACAGGCCTGAAAAGAAGCCATTTAGCAGATGTCCTATTTCCCATGAGGAAAACCCTTGATTTTCTAGAGTTTGATTCAAAATTTTCAATTCAGCCAGCTCCTAGCCTTCACCAACAATTATTGAGTTTTCAATCTTCACACACAACTGAAGGACTGTTCATGTGGAAAATAGTTGCACCCTGTTTCTCCAGCTCTGGTGGGTGAATCCCTATCCTCTTCCCAACTACTTTTTGATTCTACCTTTTTAGAAGCCTGTCTATTTTTTCAAATAAGTTTGAATGAAAGACACCCATGGTAAGAAATTCATCCAACCTCCATTCCATAAATCCATTAGAGCTCAATTTCCAGCAGTAGCATTTTACAATTCTCCTTCATTAGCAGTCCTTTTAGTTTCAGTGAATTCAAAACCTTCAAATGCAGAATTTTTCTTCTTCGGAATCTTCTGCAGTCCCCTCGACCAGCTCTCCAACCCCAGCCCCTGATTCAGTTCCAACTCGAACAGCTGCAAATCACTTTTCACACTGGGCAGTTATGGATCACTTCATTCCCATCATAGTTGAGAGAACCAAGGAAATGGAAACAGAAACAGCAAGTTTTGAGGATGAGGAAACAGAAATGCCATGTCATCAAGAAAAAAAAAGGGGGGGTGGGGCGCATTCTCACAGAGAGAGAGAGAGAGAGAGAGATTAGTGGGATTCCTCAGTTTGTTTCATGCTCATAACTGAAGTTTGTTGGCAAGTGGACTGGAGGGGAGAGAGAGAGAGAGAGAGAGAGAGAGATGATCTACGCATAAGAGAAACCAATGATTTATACTATAGAAGATAAATCGGGTGAAAACATGCCTTCCTAACATAGCCAAAAGTTTTGTCAATTCGCATTGCATAGGGTATGCCATTGTCGTTTCGCTAAGGGATCCTATCCAAACTATTCAAAACAGAGGTCTATTTCTTGTTACCATTGCCCCTTGGAATTAAAAGGCCCCACAGAGAGAAACTATCTGTTTGAAACTTAAAAGCTATCAGTATTGAATAAACATCAACCTGCTTATGCAATGATCTACTCCAAACACATCGATTTCAGTCATCGGACTGTTTGGAAAGAATGTGCATGTGTGGACATGATGGCCCATCCACTTGAAATGCAAACAAATCTCATCTAGTGGTCACATGCTTTACCTGAAACATGGACAAATTTCGACCAGTCATCACAATAAGATAAGTTCAAATGAAACATTCTATGCTTAAAAATATTACACAAAACATTCTAAGCTTTAAAAAGCATGACTAATGTAACATATTTAAAAACTTTCGGTCATGTTGGGAAAACAGTAAAAAGGGAAGCGTTTAACGCCAGCTATAGTCCCAATAACAAAAAGACCAGTATTGGACTCACATTAGGATTCAGCTAGTAATAAAGCCATTAATTGTGTTGGACGAGCCCATACATATTTGATAGATATGAAACTTTTAGTCAAAACCACCAAGCTCCTGAAGACAAAAATCAGATATTCGAACATTGATTTGGTGATTGTTCCAAGGAAAGGCTTAGGATATCCACTTGTTGTGACTCATACAGGTATGAAACATATGCTAGGCCGGGAATCCCCCTTCCTCCCTTTGTCGGAAGATTCTCCATGTTGTTAGTATACACCTAAGTACACGAGATTGCAAACAAGCTGGATTCACAAGTAGCAAGTTGCATGTCTTTGGAGGAGGACATTTAAGGATCAAGAGAACTATAGGTGTTTAGATAGGCAAGTGACCTTTAAATGGCACACACAAAGATATGCAACTAAAGAAAAGGGAAGTGAAAACAACTGATATATTAAGTTGCAGAAAGAATGAGACCAAAATAGATGATTTGCCTAGATGATGAACCTTGTAATAACAAACAACAAATATACACCCAAAGACCTCCAATCTCTCCACAAACTATGTCACAACATCTTGTGAACAAGTTCTCCAATTGAGAAGGCCAATACCACTGCGATATTGCTCATCTAAAGAAAAATGCCATGGAGCAAATACAAGACCAAATGCTTTGCCTTTCAATCTCAAATACGATTCTTAATCTTTTCATCCAACCTTACAATGCATTTGGTTTAGCACTACTATTATTATTAATATCGCTGCTATCGTATACAAATAACATCTTTTCAATGAGGGCAAAACACTTTTGAGCCTAAAACATGACTTCGTGTTATCTACACTAGCTAGATCCATGGTAAGAGTATCATGTATTCTGAAATCAAGTCTAGGACCTCTTTACTCTTGAAAATTTTGCAAACCACAACAAAGTATTGTCTCAACGTTCTTTAAAAGATGACATTAAATCGATAAAAGTAACACCAATAATCCCATAAGGGCACCTGAGAAGATTACTCATGAACATGAGCCAAGACCATACTACAAAACATTACTTTGATTCTAAAATATTCTAAATAGAAAGGCGTACTTGAGAAACATAAATAACAAGTTATCAGCCTACGTTCATGCACAATGCACATACATACATATATGCTTTTTTTGTGAAGCCACTATTTATTACTTCATTATGTATGTGTAGCGTGCACAAACACACACATAATCCACCAACTATGACCACACTAAAGACCTAGATTTGCAGCACTCTAATGTGAATCTTCTCCTTACTTAGATCACGAGCAAGAAACAGTTGTTGCTTCTTGTCCCATAGCCAAGTTCCAAAAACTCTATGATGCTACTAGGGAGTCCATCTATCTTCACCAAACTCTAGCTAAGATGCTCTTTCCATTCTTCATGGAGTAGATGGTATCCTTGTCACTAGAGCCATTCCAAGTGCCCACCATTCTCTGTCACTAGCAGTATTAGGTATTTGGCACACTTGTCAAACCTAACTATTTCCTCACATCCAACAATCCCTACATCATACAATTGTACAAACTTACTAGCCTGATGTTCAAGTGACTCAGCAAGAGCATTCAACTTGGGGCATAGTAAGTGAAAACCACTTGAGGGCACTACTCTTGTGAAAAATCCACCATGTTGCATGCCAAATTTGCATTTCCCTTGCTTGCATCTTGTTTGAGATTTGGGGATACTTAACTCGTCAAAAACTCAATTCGGTAGCCTTCCAAGTGAAAGCTCTTTGGAGGTGCATAAGCATTCTCCCTCTGCAGCAAGCAATTCTTATGGGCCTCATTCCCATATCTTCTACCCTTGATCCTAAGCTGCAAGCAGCTTCCCCTCTCTTGGCAACTAAAACCAACCTTCCTTCTCCCAAAGGGTGGTAATGACCTGATTATGCACTAATACAACAAGCATAATATTCAAATAAACCGAAAATACAAATGTTACCAATCAATCTTCGACAATGGACTCCTAGTTGACCCCAAAATTGGTGCCCCTCACAGTATTTCTTTAACTTCTATTAAAATTGGATAAAATACACTAAGATTTGACTCCAATCTCCTTCACTTTCCAATGCTATTTGCTGTCAAAAGATGACTAGCAAGCCTTCAATCTGATTTGGCCCTTGATCTAGCAACGGATTGGACAATAATTGACCCTTGGCTGGTCAAAATGAACCATGGCAAACATTTCCTGTTTAGTCAAAATATTTATAATAAGATTTCTACCTCTTCTCATTTGACTCGTTAAAAGCCGATATGAAAGGTGCACATCTCTTGGAAACCTGTATCATAAAGGCACTATTCTATAGGGCTATTCGAACCATATTGGGTGGGACATCAACATCAAGCATTCTCGAGGAGGATACTCCTTCACCCTTAATCAAAAGACTTATTTGTTGGTTGGGCTAAAAGCAACCCACCTACCTCCAAAGTTGGTGCATTCCCAAGATTAGCTCACCATCATCTATTCGAACCAAAGTTCTATTGCCCGAGCCCATTTGAAAATCAAGCACATTGGGTTCATCATCATCTTGGTCATGAGTAGATCACATGGCTACCCTCAAGTTGGAGGCTCACAATGTGAAAAGCTTCATTATATGTTTGGCTTGGGACCTAAACCCACAACCTCATGATTATGAACCCTAGTTCTAACCACTAGGCCGTGACCATTGAAACTAATATGCATGGGAACAAGCAACATGTGGGATCTAGCTAGTAATATGTGTGAGAGACTACCATAAGATTTGGAAGACATAAAGATGTTCATTGAGAGAATCTACTAACTCCAAATGGCCTTTTTTCGGTTGTACTTTTTCAAATTGTTGATATTGCTTTTGGGGGTGTCATACTTGCACATGTATGCTATAACAACCTGTGGAATTTAAGGACATCACATGTAGTTTTAGGCCAGGCTAGAACAAGCAAACATGTATGATCTATCTAGCAACATGTGAGAGACAACTCTAAAATATTGAAAACACAAAGAGGTTGGCTAAGACTACTATGGACTTCAAAACCCTTTAAAGATTGTGTTGTTTTATTTCATTGACATTGCTTAGAGGATATTATATTTGCATACTTTGTGCCATGAAAACCTATCAAAATGGAGATTTGAATTAGGCATTTAAATTGGATTTCCTCCGAGATTGACTTACAAAGCAAGTGGAGTACTAACCCTTACTCAATCTAACTATGTGGTTGCACTTATTGTAATATTGACAGCCACATAATTAGAGTTGATTAAAAAACTCAACTAGTGAGAGTCCTTAACACTCAAAGATAATTGTTCAATTGCTGAATATGAGATATATTTGACACTACACATTGGACAACATTAGTTATCCAAATTCCACACAAGCTTAGCAAGAGCCTTAAAACAAACCATATTTAAATTGATCCATTGACTCTCTATGAAGGTTATTAGAAGCCGACAGCATAAATCCCAAAACCAAATTTTAGTTTTCCATGGTCACCAAGAGAGAAGAGAAGCAGCAGCATAACTACACCACTCAAGCTACAAGGTCCTCTCTCCAAAAGAGTAAGAAATTTATGCAAGCAAAAAACTATGTTTCTAATGCTATGAGACTATGCTACTTGAAGGTGTTACATTGTTGCACATTCAAAGAGTGGCAAAGGGGGGATCCACAACTTCGAAGTTCTCCTTTGTTTTTCCAAAGCTCTGGTTATCATCAACAATAAGAAGAGCATTGCAACAATCAACATGAATAATGAGGAATATGTTATCTCCAATCAGCTTGTCAAAATACGGATTGCATATTGCAACCATACAATGATTCACTTCCCTTGCAGACAAGCTGGCAGTGGCTCTCCAATTTAGAACTACTGATGTCTTGTGAATGTTGATTGTGCGTAAGGCCATTTTCTTCATTGTTCCAATTCCATTCTCTTCATATTTGCAAAACTGTGCCCCACCAAAAGTTTTATCTATGAATAAGGCCTTTCATAACAAAACATCTCATAAGTATTTTCATGCCACTAAGGCCCTCAAAGACTCTAGTGGTACAAACACAAAGCTTTATCTGTGGTAGAATGTGACATCTGTGGTAGATTGTTTGTCACGTCTCTTTATCATTCTGGGGATTCCTTGGTTGAAAGACTCGTCTGTCATTCCCAACACGCATGGCTTTATTCAGTGTGACTGTCACATCCCCAATAAAATTGGTAATGCATTAATTCCCATAGGCACGACTAGAATTCATGTGATCATCCAAAAAGTGATGAAACATGTCTCAATTAACACCAGTCACCTTGAGCTGAAGAATATCATTTCACCTTTCTTGGGCTTTCACCCATATCAGCAGCAAAAAAATGTGAATCTTGTCCCTTTCTATCCAGAGTATACTCTTAGTTTAACTTACATTTTCTGAATTATCAGTTGCATACTGGACACATCATAGCGTGCAGTTTTAGAGCAACTCTGAGCTTGCATTCACTCACAAGCTTAGTACCCACATCTTGGTATTATTTCACCAATGGCATTTTCATGCAACAAAAAATTGGTCTTTGTTTGCCTCACAACTGGTATTCAGGTTTGTGTTCAGTGTTGCAGCCATTATACTTCTACCTTTGAGATCTGCAACCTAAACATGAGGGAGAACTTGGAACAACCATAAAGAAACAGACAGACTTAAAGCAAACACAATCTTGTCAGTGGCATAGGCCCGATGCTTGCCAGCATTTCACACATATTCTTCCAAGTCTCAAAAAGAGGCGTTGATCAAACTATTGTCATCATCTCATGATGTAAGATAAAGTAGAACAGATGCTTGTCACAACACATCTCACAAACTTCAAGTCTGCCTTCATCGAGGCTAAAGTACAACAGATATTTGTCACAACTCATCTCGCAAACTTCAAATTTTCCTTCAAGGCTCCAGCAGTCTACCATGGGAAAAAGACAACAGTAGCTTGATGCTGTAATGTATCTAACTGCACAGCTGACAGTGACTGTAACACGGTAGAAAAGGACTAATGAAATCTACTATCAGCATGGCTGATGCAAGTCCCAATCACAAACAATACAAAAATAAGGGGGAATAGAGAGTGGAGAGAGAAAGAGAGAGAGAGAGAGAGAGAGAGAGAGAGAGAGAGTGTGTGTGTGTGTGTGTGTGTGTTTTTGTGCATGTGTGTAAGAACTGTTGAGAAATAGAAAAGAAGGTATTATATAGCATAGAAATCCATGCGTCACACTTGCCTACCTGCTTTGAATTTCAATAGACGTACATAGGCCATGAGAAAACTTTTCTATAAACTGTCTCATGAGAGTGTTATCCACCCATCTTAGACCAAAGGTAGGACACACTCTGAAAACCAACTATCCAGTTGACTTCTGAAGGTTTGCTTTGTCAATGAACAGATACATTGAACCCAATTAAGTCAGCTTTAAGTAAATAGACTGCTAAACCACTAAGAGGACATCCAAATAAGAAAAATATATTGCGAACAAAGGCTCATCTTAGGAAAAAAAGTGATGCAATCCACAGCACATTTCTGAATCAATCATAGAGACTTACCTGCCATTATACACACAAGGCTGTAGGACAGTTGGAGTTGGCACTCGTTTAACAAGGCAAAAAGACGAAATTCCCAAAAAAAATGGCAGATCAAGCAAAAGGGTAAATCTTACCAATTTGTTATTATTGTGGAAAGACACCTCCACCACTCTCTGCTGCAACAAAAGTTCAATCAAGTTGTAACACCAAAAAATCCCATAACAAATTGCCATAAAACAAATAGAGAGAAATTTTAACCTAAGAGTAACTGTTGCTTCTTCCTCGTGTTCTTTTTGATGGAAGCCCATCGCTAACACACTTTCAAATCTTTTAGCCTCACAGCCTGCACTTCTTGCCATTGTATCTCAGCAGTTTTTAGCGAGCCTTAAAAGGCCATATAGTCATGAACTCATTTCTTTTTCTGAAAAGTAACTTCAGTACCTTATAAGCTGTTACCTAGAGCTCCTAAGCAGCGAAACAGGTTGGCCTGATAAGATGAACTCTCACTGCATCCCTGAAGAAAAGGTGATATTAGAATTCACCACTTCCTCAGAAAGATGATCCCTTAAGGTTCATTGCACAAACAGATCCAGTAATTATCTGCCTAGTAGGCATCCATACACTTAACAAAACAAAATACAGGCATGTACTGTTCCAATTGACAGAAAACAGTTCACAAGAAATGTGTGATTTATTGAAATTGCACACAATACAATTTAATGTTGAGCCCCTTCCAGTTACGACTTGGCCAGAGCTCAAATGGTTGGCATACAACTGAATAGTGCACACAAATAATGTTGGTTCCCAGAAACAACTGTACAAGGAAAAAAACGCCTTTGGCGAGTTGTCTTACAGCAGGAACCAAGTTTGATCCTTTGATAGGAACGCCCAATAGTAGTTGTTCCTCATAGGCTCCCCATCTCGAACAGTTGCCTTTTGTGCTTGGCACAAAACAGCGATTGGGATGCGAACCACCAACAAGGATAAATGTCACATTGTTAGGCGAATAGTCTCGGGAAACACCCAACTGTGCCAACATGCTCACCTATCAATTCAAAAAAAATCACCTTCTTCCTGACCTGTACCACTGTAAGTGATCTATGCAGTATCTTCAAACTACTGCCCGATGTGCACTATTCAGAGAGAGATCGAACTTGCTCAAGTGAAGCCAAGTCCCCAGCATAGACTTCACTTCGAATGAATAAACGGATGATTTAAAGCCTGAGACACTGTTATACGCTTGTCTGGATCCAGTATAAAGATCTTCTCCAAAAGGTCTTTGAAATTGGCTAGTAGCTTCTGATCTTCATCAGTGGTTCCTGTGCCTGTAATCAACGATCCAATATCCTTTGGTTTGACATTCACCAGTACACGTTTCACAGTCTGCAACATAAAGAAAATATGTGAGAAATTCACCCAAACTCTTGCATCTCAAATAATCTGCAAACGGTATCACACAAGCGAAAAAAGGCCCATCTACTTTCTAGATCTACAAAAATGCAACTGAAGCAGAAAGACATAAATTAACCTCAAGATGAACAACAGATATACAATGAAACAAAAAGGCATAACAGGAACCTTCCACACTGCCAGACCATAAAACAGGCTAACAAAAATATTCAATAATGAGAATAGTGGACTTATGGAAATCGTCAGATATGTGTTTGATTGTGAGAAGGCCCTTTTAAAGGCTCGCACAGGGACAAACCAAAACACTAGACCATGGTTTGCCAATTATATGACAGACCCCAAAATTATTTCAACGATCCCCCATTAGAGAGAGCACAGTGTAGCTCTAAATGTAGCAACTCTGGAAATATACGTGCAGAACTTGTAGTTGTCTAAGTGCCTATGTATGAATCTCAGCACAGAGACTGAGTGCATCTAGACATACTTGCCTCCTATAAGAAACCTCGGAGTCAATATTGCCTTGTGCTACATGATAAGGATCAAAACCATGTGAGTAATAATCTTGCTGAGGCATCTCCTGCATCATAATCCACTACATCTTATGTCTGTTCAGAACAAAAAAAAAAAAAACTATGCTGTCCAAGGAGATGTTCGGCCCTTCCAAAAGCAAAAGGCTGATAGCAATTATTCCCCAATTGTTGAAGGAACAAAGTTAATAGAGTTAAATAACAACATACCCTACAGCATTTTGTTACTAAGCATGTCACAGGAATATGCTAAAAGATTGGCCCAAAGCAAAAACAATTTACCGTCTTTGTGACTGGATCTTCTTCAACGGCACAAAAGTTATAGTCCTGATCAAAGTGCTTGGATACAAAACCCGCCTGGAAAGTGTAAAACACAGATGACTGAGCCAGAGGAATACTGATAACGTTATTTATTACTGATAAGGCATAAACCTAGGTATGTACAAAGCTTATGACACATCAGCTAAAGATAATAAGTAGGAAAATAGCAATTGCTCTTTGCATGTTTAGCATGTCATTAAACAAGAAAACCACAAACCTTCTTTAGCATCTTCTTAGGGAAAGGACCCTTCAACTCCATGTGCAGTCTCAGCATATCGTTGTTGGTTGGACCTGGAAAAAGCACCTTGCCAGTGTAGAACTCATAGAGACAACACCCAACAGACCACATGTCCAGCGCATGATCATAGGGCAAACCCAAAACTGCAACAAGTTGTGTACAAAATCAGTCCAATCATTTAGCTCAAAAGGATTGTGTCAGGGGATTGACATAAACAACCAATTTCAGTTTTAAAAACTTACTAATTTCTGGAGCCCTGTAGAATCGGCTAACAAGGTAAGGAGTGATTTCATTTTCTCCAGCAAACATGGCAGAACCAAAGTCACAGAGCTTCAGCACATTTTTTGCTTCATTAACCTGTAGACATGGCCATCAACTGTTACTTCCAACAAACCTCAAACTTCTTGTTCTGGATTCGCTAAAACACTGCCAAAATACCCACCAGCATATTGTCAGGCTTGATATCACAATGTAATACTCCACAGTTCCTTAGATGTTTCAAAGCGATAAAAAGCTGTTTTGCATAGGCCCGAACAGCATGCAAGTTAATGCCAATATTCCGTCCAAACTTCTTCAAAATTTCACGAAGATTCATGTGAAGGGATTCAAAAACCAAGCACAAATGGTTACGGTATTCAAAACTGCTAAGGAAGCGAACACAATGCCGCTTGTTCTCTGGGTCTGCTCCAGCCAATTTCTTCAAAATAACATGCTCTTGTTGACCAGATTTGAACCTGGAAGCCAAAAAACATTTGATCAGACTTTCAAAGTTCATTATCTAATGAGAGTAAAACTTCAAGAAGAAACTACTGCAGTGAGATTACATCAGTTCATTGCTGCGTATTATTTTAATTGCAACCTCCTCAGGCTCTCCACGTGTAGCTTTCAAGTCCCTGGCACGCACAACACTGGAAAAAACCCCTCTTCCATGGGACGCTGCGACTTCAAAGCGCCCATCCAAAACCTCACCAATACGATAGCCTTCAAAAATATAACAATCACAGACACATGATCAATAGAGTAAAGGACAATCTACTTATTTATGCAACTTACAATAAAAGCCACATTATCTACATATTACACCATTATAAAATTTTCAACCAAGGCCATGTCCAGAACGTACAATAGTATCCTTCAGCATCATCCCAATTGTCGGTTAAACCACTTGTCTCCAGAGCTAAACCATCACCTTTAGCCTGTACATTCAACCTCCAGATTCAAAATCCATGTCACCAATACCCATCAAAATGTATGCCTTCTATCAGCCTTCAAATCAGAGACCAGGCCAATGCAACATACTCAAAATTCCGCCTGACAAAGAGGCACAATCGTGCAACATCACCCCAACTGTGGAGAAAAGGCACACTTCAACCAAACACAAGACACCTGGAAATTTTGTGACTTACTAGTTTGCGACCACCAGCTGGTGAATCTCCAAAAATGTAGTCACAGAACATGTCATTAGACTTCTCACTCTGGAATGTGGAACATAGAAAAGAGAAATACTTTAGAGAAGTTCACACATTCTTGAGCAAACCCAGGCTAACAATGTCCATGCTAACCTTTGGTGTGCCTTCACCTAATCCACCAGTCCTTGGAAGTTGGTTGAGCAGAACTGTCCCATCATGTGGCCCTTTTCCAAGGTCAAAAGATGCAGATTCAACTTTTGAATCATCAGCATCAAGCACTCCATTTTCAGCCAAAAGCAATTTCGTATCTCCAAAGGGAGAAGCAGCCATTTGGGAGTCAAGTCTCTCTTTCTTTTCCTGACTTTTAGCACCTGCAATGACTTGCAATGCATGAGATACACCGGAAAAGCTAACCATCCTCTAAAAACTTAGCTGGAAATAGACAAGTATAAATAAGGGAAGACCTTCTGAGTCTATCTGTTCACTAGTAGACGGCTGCTGTTGAACTTTGTATTTTTCTAAGATTGCTTGCCTACGCTTGCGACTTTCCTCCTTGATTTTTTCGACATCGTCTTCCTCAGTTGTTGGCTGTAAAGCAACGCTTTCTTGGTGTTCATCTTCATCTTCCTCCATCCTGCATTATTTCAAGTACAGAAGTCAATTGCAGTCTTATGCACCATCACTTTCAGCACAATCACAATTTTTTCCAATCATACCTTATAACCTTCTCAATGTCTTTGGAGATGTGGTTAGTCCTTGAACCCAAACCGGGCTCTTCCACTTTAATCTGCTGGCTATTGCCACCAACTCTGTAGTCACGAAAACCATCTTTGGACCTCGAACGTCTCCTCCTGTCTCTCTCGTCCTTTCGCTCTCTCAAGCTCTCCCTAGATCTAGATCTCCTCCTCCTGCTGATGTAGTCTCTTGATAAGGACCTCCTCCTCCTGTCCAAACTATTACTACCATCCCTAGACAATGATCTCCTCCTCTTCCTGTCCAAGCCATCCCTGCGGTCCCTTGACAATGATCTCCTCCTCCTATCCAACCCATCCCTGAGGTCCCTCGACAAGGATCTCCTCCTCCTGTCCAAACTGCTCCTGTGGTCCCTGGACGGTGACCTCCTGTCCCTGTGGTCCCTTGAAGGTGACCTCTTCCGGTCAAGCCGATCCTCCCCACATCCACGGCGTTTGAGAGCATCTCTTGACTTTGAACGCCTACGTTCTGGTTCAGCGCGGTTGTCTCGTGTATGTCGTGATTCAGGTTGCCTTGCTCTTTCAACCCCACTTCCAACATCTACAGAATGCTTCGATTCCCGCACAGGTTCCCTGGACTTTGATCGCCTACTCCGCTCATTCAGCCCAGTCTCTCTAGACCTTGATCTCCTTGAATCCTTTTCAGAACTCCCTTTAGTGAATTTGTAGCCACCCCCTTCATTTGATTGTGATTGTCTACCTTGCAACGAGTCGTGAACAGACCTGGAACGGTAGTCTGCTTCCCTTGACCTTGAACGTCTTCCTCGTCTGTCCTGCCTATCCCTGGCATTTCTGGAATCGTACACATTTTCCCTAGACCTTGATCTTTTGGCTCTCCTGCTCTCAATATTGTCAATACTATATTTACCATGCTTAGAATCAGAAAAATCTTCTCTTGATCTTGACCGTCTACCTCTTTCTCTATTTTCATGGCTGTCCTTGTACCTGTGATTGTGACCAGCAGAATCCTTTGAATCATCAGCTTTATTATTACTCTCCCCCTGATCAAGTTCATTTTTCTTTAACCTTCTTACAACTTCAGCATCCCGATGCTGGCCGTCACGAGCATGCATGTGCTGTTTTGACTCTGGATCACGATCTCTGTGCCTTTTCTGGTCTGTGATACTAGCAGTCAGTTCCTGCTTTCCCTCTTCCTGAGCTTTAACACTTTGTTTGCTCCCACCAGAAGGTGAATGCTCCTTCTTGTCTTCTTTATCCAGAGGAGACATTGAACGCTTTCTTTTTTTAACCACCTTTGGATCCACATCAGGAGAACTTGATCCTTTTGAGATTTTGCTAGAAGGAGGTGATGCATGCAGCTTGGAATCATCTCTGACAGTGCCTCTTGCAATCACCAATCTATCATCATCATCTACTTCAGAAAACGATCTGGATCCATGCTTTTGTCTTTTGCTGGAGTGGTTGTCTGTTTCTCTTTGTCTCCCGCTAAGGTTGCTAGCCAGCTTAGTTGGAGAAGGTGATGTAGGTGTATCATGTATAAAATCGTCTTTAACTGATTCACAGCAGTTAGAGACACCTGCCCTTTGTTTATTAATTAAGTTATCTTCTGAACCGGACTCGGAATCATAAGCTTCAGCAATGCTTTGTATACTGTGAAGAACTGGAGCACCATCAAAGACTCTCTCTCCCTGCTCTTGTTTGAAATATGGAGCTTCAGATTCTTCAACAGGTAGCACCTGCATCCAAGGCGACCAGCATGATATTTTCTTGACAATATCACAGGAAATAAGAAACCAAACAGCACAGACAGATGGGACATGCACATTACCTCCACACAGACAGCTTATGTACAAGCACTTAACAGAATGTTCACAAGAAAAGGAGCTACAAACCTTCTGCATCGGAGACTTGCTACATGTGAGGCTCATTTTGGCACCTTTCCTTTCTCCTGTCTGAATTTCTCCAGATTCAGCATCTGAGTCTGCACCCTTGAGAATAATTTCTTCGTCATCGAGAATTTCTCCCTCCTCTTTTTCATCCTCGTCAATATTTTTATCACTTTTAGTGAACAAGTTGGTTGTGTCATCGCTCCTGGCAAATTGGCTTTCAAAATCGATATTACCATTCTGAATTGGTGTGTTCACAGGAACCTCTGCTCTTTCAAGTTGCCCCTGGCGCTCTGACACATTGAGGCTACTATCAGGTTCTGACAATGTCCCTGAGCTGGGAACCAATCGTTTACTTCCGGGTTGATGAAGCTCACTATTATGAATATCTGTCAGAAAATTGGCCTGAGTGGTAGTTTCTCCACTATGCCGCCTTTCTGAAGCTCCAGCTTCAATAGGTTTGCTGTCCTCCTTCTCTTTTGCATCTTCTAATCCAATATCATGATACCTAACGTCCTCTGTCTTTTCTCCGTCCTCTGATCCAAGAAACTGGCATCCATCATCGTCCTGGCCGGTCACAGTTTCGTCATCGGCATGCTCTTTGCGGTGCTTTCTCCGATGCTTATGCCTGTGATGCTTGTGTTTGTGCTTCGAAGGTTTACCTTCACGAGCGTCCTTATCTCTATGTTTCTCGCTGGAACTCCTGCGTTTATGCCCCTTCGAGGCGTCCTCTTCCGCCAGCGGATCTCTAAGAGGCTCGCTGTCAGAAGCTGTCCGATGCTCGGGCGTGCCGATCTCCATGGAGAACCTGTTGCTGCTGCGATGAGGACGAAGGAAACGCAGGAATCGTGGAGAACCTGTTGCTGCTGCGATGAGGACGAAGGAAAAGCAGGAATCGTTGCTAGCTGTTTGCCCTACAAATTTCTTACCGGGGTTTGGACGCTCGAAGGGAAAGGGTCATGATATGTGGAACTCAGAGAAAAGGCCGACCTATGGTGTGGGAGAGACCCATTCAAGAAAATAAGATTTGCATGCTGTGCCGAAGGGAAGAGGAGGTAGCTCTCTCCGTCATTTATTTCCCTTCCTTGCTGAAATAGGGTCTACGCGTGAAAGACTGCTATTATCCAATGTGAGGAGCAAAGAAATAAACCTCTCTAAAGAAGCAATTGAACCTATAGACGAATTCAATTATTCCCTTTCCTTGTCATAATAGGGTCTAGGTGTGAAAGATTGGTACTTATCCAAGCAATTGAACCAATGGGCAAATAATTACCTTGTGAGCTTTCAAAGGTAATGAAATATTCAAACATACGATAGTCGATGCGCATGTGAAAAAAACATTAAGTCTCTTTAAGAGCATTTAAAGAGCACTAATTGTATTGGCATGTGGCTGCCCCACCTCATGCATGCATACATGAAGCAACCTCAATCAAGTCCCCTCCCCTTGTAGGCAATGGTGATGCAAGGGTGAGTGGCATGAAGCCCATGATACAAGATGAGAACACCATGGGCATGGATTATTTGGGGACTACTCAAAATGCAAGCATTGGCATATAGGAGGTTGAAAAGGCTATGAATCTTGACCAATTGGCTTACAACACTAAGAAGCGGTCTGACATGGTTACCACACAAAAGAGATCATTCAAAAGTCCTATTGCCCTTCCTATGGCCCAAATCAAGTAAATGTACGTTAAGTTTGCAAGCTTAGGCCTATACTTTTATTTCATGGGCAATCCTCCCTTTGAGGAAGACTTCAACAAATGGTTTGCTCGTGCCTTTTGAAATGTACCCGTGCACAACTTCCCCAACACACACAAACACACAATCTTCGTTGATCCTTGCCCTTGAAAGTCTGCACAAATGTCTTGAGATATGTGTACAAGTAAAAGAAAAATGGCACATGCACACACATTAATCATTTGTTTTAAAATGTCTTGAGATATGCGTACAAGTAAAAGAAAAACAACACACACACACACACACACACACATTAATCATTTGTTTTATAAATGTGTTAGTTTTGTCAATAATGCGAGTTAGTAATTAGTTATGCAAATTTATTAGTTAAGTTAGTTTTTAAAGAAGTTAAGTTAAGTTAATCAATATTAGTTAGTTAGGTTAGTGATTACCCTAGCCTAATTAGCTAAAGTGTATGAGATAATTAGTTTAATTTTTAAAAAACTTATTGGAACTAGTTAAAGGGGAGGCTTTAACATAAGGGGAGTATTAAGAGGGGAGAGCCAAATTCCACCGTCATCCTACCATATACACCCCCCTATTGAAAGATATGACAAATGATGTATGCTCTAGGAAGTGATGCTATGAATCCCATATGCATAATGAGATTGAATGCTAATATCCAACTACTACAAGGCAGTATACTTAACTATTGCTTTCAATGAGTTGAATGCAATATATCATGATGCTTTCTTCTTTCAATTAGTGTCATTGTTAGTGTTTTACACAAGATTGTGTTTATGAGTCTAAGCTTCCATCTTGGAACCTAATTCACTTGTGTAACAATCAATCCATTGTCTATGTCATCATGAATCTTATATTCATCTCCCAACCTCCATAGCTCCTACCATGCTCTATATCTGTCTTTCTAACACCCCCTCCCCCAAATCACCCCCCCTTACTTGTTAATAGCCAAACGACTATACTCCTCCCCTCATCAACTTTAAAGTAGCACCACTTTAGAGAAGGGAAGCTTAAATCTCACCTCCCCCCCCCCACCTGGCATCATGTACTCCTCCACTTCGTTGCTACTTCCTCTTCTTCATTCCCCCCATTGTACCTCTCCTCCACTAGTTTGCAAACATATGGCTTCCTCACCTGCACCAACTACAACACCCCCTCTACCCTTCATGTGAAAATCATGTTCCCCATCCCTTTCAGTGTAAGTGGTGTGTGTTTGTGGTCACTATCTAAAAGAAATCAGAAGGCTACGACAAACACCCCCCCTCTCTATGTGGTGCCAACTTGTAGTAGTAATGTGCAGAGATTTTAAATCTCAACTTGGAACTAACCCAAGTGGCATTGATGTGGGTACTCCATGACTAGTTTAAGGGAGGTTTCTCCCCTAAATAGTATGGGTTATCTATCTCTGGTTGTGCTATAGGCTTTACATCTAGCGATGCCCATCTCCTCCTAGCATAATCTGCAAATCCACTCACCTGTGGGGATGTGGCTTGCCCTCGTAGTCTAAATCTCGAGCTAATGAGAGGATACCTTGACCTTGCTAATGGCTACTCACCTCTCATATGGCATGTATACATCTAGGTATCTAGGCCATTGAAAGAAACCTTCCACTCTAGTCCTTGTGAATTGGTCTATGTAGTATCACATCTTCAAGGAAAGGGGAAACCTAGGTGAAATCCATGTATGTTATATATACAACTAGTAAAGGTCATGTCACATGACTAAGTTCCTCTTTGTGTGGGAAAAGTGCATGAAGGGGGGAGTCAAAGTCATATTGAAAGGGGGGAGATGGTCCATGTTGATCCCATATCCTATAAGCCACTACTTGACCTATACATACCATGAAGTCTCCTGTCATGCTGCCTAAGCTAACTTCCCGAGACCTTGAATGCTCCTAGGCAGTCTATCTAGGTGCATGTCACATACTCTGTGTATGAATCTGATAGTCTAAAAAAGGGCCTCCATCATCACGGGGGTGCAACAAACTCAACTCTAATAATCTCATGTGGTACTAATGGTTTGTTGCGGGTCATCCATGAGAGCATGATGATCTGTGGTCTCTAGATTTGTGTCCATAGATATGTAGCCAACAAGCCATGATCCAAATAGGTGCACCATACATTGTGGCTGGTGTGACCAATGTGTCAATTAGCTATCTTTGTGTGCAAGGCTCCTAGAAATGTGCCTGGTGGCACTATCTCTCCATTGTCATAGCTCATACGAGCAAACCACCAAGACCCACAAACCGCTTATTGCTTCAAGTGTTTCAAGCCAAGAGCTATGGCTACCTCTCACATAGCCGTGAGCACTCTTCCACACACAAATGTTGCAAGCTTACCTTTGAATTTTATCAAGTGGCTCCTCCCACAAATCCACTGATAGCTCCACGATTCAAGATGTGCCCTCAAACAAGCTCCGTCTCCAAGCTCTGAGCTTCAACCTCCATAGCCATGTATGCAAGAAGGGAGAAGAGAAAAGTATGAAGATGAAGAGGGGAGGATAAGAGCTTCTCCATGGTCCCTCACTCTCTCCCTCTCTCACACTCCCTCTCTCATGCACAAGAAGGAAGCAAGATCAAGAAGCAAGAGGAGAACAAGTTTGGTCACACATAAGAACGAGCTTCTTCATTCATTTTATGACTTTTATACATGTCCTATCCTCTCCTTAGGTGGCCATCCCCTTTTTGGTTCTCAGCCTTTGTCCATTCCTCTACTCTCTTTCCTTCTCCTTCTTATTAGCATAGGCCTCAACCCACGTCTCTCATTCTTTACAACTTGCACAGGAGAGAACTCGATGCTCTTTTACAAAGTGAATTGCAATGTGCCCACCACTTTTCTTGCGAACATATTAGGGTGCGCTTATTATTATGTGCTTCCTTTTACATTTCACGCTTTTTCTTGTACTTCATGTCTTCATATTTTTTTACTGTGTCTATGTCTTTTGTCTTCCTCTTGCCTTGGAACTATCTTCTATTTTTTATTTTTTGAATTTTTTGACTTGGTCTTTCAAGGGTGTACCATTGTCCCCTCTCTTAGTTGGGTGCTAGTTCCATGGCACCTAATGGTATGGGCTGAAATTGTAGAGGTTTAGTGTGGAATGGTTCTTGGGGCCTTTGGAGAGGTGGATCACATTGGTGGGAATACTCTGTGAAGTGAGTTTGGGAGGTTGTAGATGGCAAAGATATATGATTGGTTGAAGGAGGCCTTTGCAAGTGTTGGCTTGTTGCACTGCCGTACAATGTTCATGAGAAGAAAAAGAGTACACTTCCTAGGGGGTTGTGTCTACCTTACCGTGCAATGCACTGTGCAAGTGATGGTGGAACTGGGAGATGGGTGAAGTAGTTGACATTTCCAAATGTGGTACCTTCAGCCCTTGGCACAATTTAGCATTGGTTGTTATTGCTGGCCTTTTCGTTCCTACAAGGGAGGCTCCTTTGCTAGGTGCATGCATAGTTTCTTGCACTTTGCTCACTAAATATTGCACCCAAGCCATGATGTTGCTTTCATTGACTGTCTCTTCGGCAGTTCATTGTAGTGGTGTGACTATCAGGGTGACCATGACAAGCGGGATTGTATGTAGAGGGACCTTTCCCTTGCCTTGCGCCACTGGCCTTTGCCCATCCTCTTCTATCATAGCACTCATGCCTGGCACATCTTCTTGAGTGGGGCTCATCATTTCTAATTCTTGAGATTGGGAGGATTGCTCCACCAATCTCCTGATAGCTAGTGCTATTTGTTCCTCTTCCTGTTGCCTTAGTTGCTCCTCCTCCTCTTAATGGGAATTTTCAGTATGATATTCCTACTCCCACCTTGGCTTAATAGCTTTGAGCCTCGCTACTCATCACTTCCATTGACTATCCTTTCAATCGAGGTTCCCTGCTACTACTGTTGAGTGGGCCGGTTAACCTCCTTCTCTTTAGCACCTCGTTTTGTTTTGTCCTACTAATCCCTATTGAATTTGTTATCCCTCTATTCTTCTGTTGAGAATGAAATAGATGGGTTTGTTGGAGTGGGGGAGCGATGCTCCTTTGGGATCGGTGATGGTTTCGGGGTTTCCTCTACTACTTATTCTATTTCCGCCTCCCTGAGGGCTTCCTAGATTATAGCTATTAGTACCTCTCCAAACCCTACGTTTGAAACCTTGGAAGCTGGTTTTTTTCATTTTTGATTCGTTGTTGTAGCCGGAGACTCTCTCTCTACTACCCTTGATGCTATTGCTAGCATGTTTGCCAACACCTCGATTGTTTTTCGGACATAGGCATTTCAATTTACCTCATTCAGTGCATTTTCTACAAGGCTCTCTAGCAATGACACTCTTATTAGGTTCATGAAGGCATTGTATCTTTATCTTGAGAAGAGAGTATGGACCATTTTTACTTGCAGTCGACGGATGGTGGGTTTGAGAATGTCAGCCAAGCTGATTCTATCATTTGTGTAGACTTTCTTTTTGTCCATCCCTAGCATCTTGTAAACGTCCCTCTTCGGCCTCTTCTTCGGCTTGTCCACTAGTCCCAGGGCCTTCTCCACATTTTATGGACTAAGAGCAACTTCTACCCTTTTGGTGGTATCTCCTTACTTAATTGTTACTGTGCCACCATTCCTCTGGGCATCAAAGATCCTCAGGAACTCAATGCATTTACAGTGCTTGATGTCTTGCCCCACCTTCTCCAAATACTTGGCCAAGTTTCATTGTTCTATTACTTATTTAATGACCTCTTCAAATGTCGCCAATCCCTCCAGATTGTGGATGTTGCAATATTTTAGTTGGTTGAATGCGCATATCTCCATGGCTAAGCCATCCATGTTCCTCCTCTGAGAAGGGGAGCCTGTTGGCTTTATTCTGTTGCCCTACCATTTGGGTTCATGTCGCCACATAACAACCCACAATTAGTTCTCCTTAAAAAATATTTATTGCACAAAAGATAAAGTGACTAGAAAGATTAGTGTCTAATGATGAAGGATATAAAGCACAAAATGAGAACTCCCACATTGATCGATCCATATACTTTTACACAATAACTTCGAGGAGCATATTTTACCAGGAGAGAAAGAAGCATTCATTCTTCCCTTTTCCTTTAAAATTCCTATTTCAATTATTCATTCATATGTAATAGAGTAAAAATGCCTTAATATCTTAGCCAATATTTACCCTACAAGGGTTAAATATAAAAGGCTAAGTTGTAACTAGCCAATGATCTTTTTGCCATTTTACAATATTTCATGTTTGAGGTCTCAAGCTCCCACCATCTAAGAGGGTGCATACTCTTGGCCACCATAGCTTGGGGTGTATACCATGTTGCAACCTTTCATTACTTGATTCTCAATCATTAATAGTAATATCATTTTAGCCTAGCCACCTTGGCTATGGTTTCTTAGCATTTTAGTCTATTTCTTTGTATTTCCAATTTGTATAATAGATTAAAAATGCCTTAATACCTGAGCCAATATTTAGCCTACTAGGGTTAAGTATAAAAGGCTATGGTGTAACTAGGCAAGGATCTTTTTGCCATTTTATAATATTTCATGTTTGAGGTCTCAACCTCTAACCATCTAAGAGGGTATATACTCTTGGCCACCATAGCTTGGGGTGCATACCATGCTGCAGCCTCCATCACTTGATTCTCAGTCCATTAATGGTAATATCATTTTAGCCTAGCCACCTTGGCTATGGTTTCTTGGCATTTTAGTTTATTTCTTTGTATTTTCAATTTAGTTGTTCCTTGTGGGAATTAGCTCCTTTATATTGGTATCAGAGTACATATTAGATCCAATGGGTGTACATATTAGATCCAATGGGAATGTCAATTTCATGGTGAATCTGGTTACAAGATTAGGCACAGGGTAACTGGAGGACAAGAATTAGTCACTAGACTTGACACATTTAAAACCGTAACTAGTTAAGGTTCTCTACAGTAAGTCGTGACTAAATTTAAAGATCTTAAAGAGGGCCTAAATAAATAATGACGGATTCAAGGTTGTTTTGGTGGTTTGTGGTCAATTTGGGGCCATTTATGAAGGTTCTTGGACTTAACTAGAGTCTAAGCAAGATTTAGAATAGTTAAATTGTGGTCACTTTTTGAAGGAGGCTTCTCTTTCATCTTTTCAAGCTTCTTTGTGAAAGCTTCCATGGAGTTCTATTCTCATATATCCTTGCCATGGTCATATCTCTTCATGCAACCTACAAGGGAGGATTCATGATGCCTTCGGCAATTTGTTGACTACCCTATTGCTCAATCTTCATTAAAGTTTTGACCACGTGGTGCAAGAGGAGGGCCTGGATAGTTTGTGTTGATTTTCAACCCCTTCTCTTCCTAGAAATTAACATTCTTCTCCATCAATGAAGCTTCTCCTTCATTTGATTGACCAATGGTAGCCCTAACATGAAGTACTTGCCTTCTACTACTTGATCTTTCACTCTCCTTCAACCTTGAAGCTCTTTCATAACCATAGCTATGGTTAAAAATGAACAACATGAAGATTTCAAAAATTTCTTGAAGTTTTGAGTCAATCTTGGTGCCTTTTGGCTTCAAGAAGTGAAAGGCAAGCATCTATAACCAACATTGGGCATATATTGAAGCTTTGAAGCAAGATTGAAGCATTTTCCCTATCTCAAATTGGGGCAAAATAGGGTAACCATCGATCTTCATCAAATTTTGCTTTCTTGAGGCTTCAATTCATGGGGCTTTTATTTTCTACAACCCTGGGAATGTTTGATTGAAGCTATTCTATCAAGAATGGGCTTAGATTGAAGCATTTCTTTAAGATTGAAGGCATTTTTAGCCTCTTGAACATGGAAATATTTGAAAATTCTTGGAATCCTTGATTCTATCATTGTAGACTCCTATTCAAGCATTGGATTCTCTTGATGCATTGGATCAAACTTAATGATCGAGAGCTGAAATTACATGGAAGCAATCATCATGGGATAAAGTCTTCTTGAAGCCAGCCTTATGATCTTTAATGTTGATCCATTGATGATGGATCATATTGAATATTGATTGATTGGGGTTCAACTACTACTCTTCATCAACATTAAGAGGTAATTCTATTACATTTAGTAAATCTTTCTTTTCATCCAATTGTTGAACCGGTTATATCGTTGATAAAGAGAGATTGAGTGTAATAGATCCTCTTAAATTCCCATTGAAGGGCATGCAGAATTCAATCTAGGAATGATTGTGATTGCTTATGAAATTTCTTTCATGGCCATTCATACACTGAAGCCAATTTGATTGCATAAATGCTACTCACTGCCTATCAACTTGGAATTTTGTTGGATGATTGAACATTGATACTATAGGACTGAAAATAATGATGAAAATGGTAAGTGGAAAATTGTAAAAGTAGTGAGTCACTACAAAAAGGGTAATGCCCTATCCATAGCCCTTTAAATTCAATCATTTTCTAATACCCACTTGCATTTCATTAAAAATTTCAAAGGTTTTTCAGCCAATGCATAACATTCTTGTTTGATTAGCCATTAGAATGTACTTGCCATGTTGATTTCTATGAGGAAAAAAGCAAATGCCATAGAGTCCGAAAGACAATAATGAGGCGACCCTCCGTTTCTAATTATGACCATGAAGGGGTGCACAACCCAGCTTGAGGAACTTTGCACACCCCTCAAGTCTCAAAACCCATGTGGTTTTCAAGTTTAGGTGTAAGTACATTCTCCATTGTCAGAGTTTGACAGTAGCACAGTAGTGATCATCCCTATTCAAAGTACTACAGGTGGTTGAGGTTCCATTGGAAAAAATTTGGAAGAGGTGCAGGGCATCTCCTATTCTCTGGATACCTATAGGTGGTCACAATTTTACAGGTCTTTACAGCATGTACCTAACAATCTACAAGTTATCCTTAAGCCAGCCTAGAGGTGCCCCGTAACACTCCTCAAATTGCTATAGAGGTTTACAAGGGTTATTTTCACTCAGGGTGCTCCCACAAGGTCAAACATGGCACTTACAGGTTGTGGATAGGGTACATGAAACTTTTGTTTAGGACTAACGATCCTATCACAGAAAATTATGTCCTGATCAATATTGAGAACTTGATAGCTCCATTTGAAGAGGGGATCCTAAGCTTCGATTTGAATTCTAAATTTTGTTAATCCGATATCAAGAGCTCAAGTTATTGCTGATTTACTGTCAGTAGGTACACAGACAACACCTAAATAGCATACAAGGGGACATTGTTTATCATTGTTTCACTTAAGTCTCCAACCCAAGTTGATATCTTTAGAAATCTGGTATATCCCCATAAAAAAAGCTTCCCATATAACTATTAATCATTGGGATTGGTGCTATATTTTGAGAGAAACAAGGGATTTGTTGACAAATTGTCTACTACTACAACACTATTTTCTAATGGCCAGGAATAAGAAGAAAGACCCTATTATTGAAGCATTGAATGAGGGTGTTAGGAACTTCCAAGAGGATCAAAATTATTCAAATGAAGCCAATAATTTTGAGCAAATCGATGAGGACCTAAGCATTGGAATTGCTTACATCACACACCAAGAAAGGGATGACACACATAAAGTACATGCAATGAATGATTACCTATTACTGTCAAAAAATTCTGGATATGTGAATAAAGGCCTTTCTAAGGATTCGAAGACTTTGAATGAAGGCTTAATACATATGAATCAAGATTTGTTGCAAGGGATGGCACAAGTAAACAAGGGTATCTCTGATCCACAGCAAAGCAACAAATATTTATTCTAAGGACTCATTTAAGCCATAAAAGAATTTGGTAGCAAGCCACAAAGGGAACCTCAAACTATTGAAGACCTACTTTTGAAAGAGGAGAACCATCAAGAGTGAGTGGTAACCATCACCCTTCATAAGTCCATGGTATTTATACCACCAAGCCTCAATTTAGCAGCCCAAAGGATAGTCTTAGACATGAATGGGAA
This sequence comes from Lygodium microphyllum, assembly GCF_053477565.2. NCBI lineage: Eukaryota > Viridiplantae > Streptophyta > Polypodiopsida > Schizaeales > Lygodiaceae > Lygodium > Lygodium microphyllum. The sequence continues at coordinate 44,373,957 of NC_141135.1, read as the reverse complement.
CAAGATAACAATCAATCGGATGATGATTATTATGGATGCGACCCCTTCTACGAGTCTTTTTACCATCAACCCTCTAATGTTCAAAAAGGAAATGTAGTTAACAATCAAGTTCATGAAGGTGGAAGAAGTAATGAGAGAAAATGCCCATGATCTTTCAAATAAAGAGCATGCTTCAAACGGTCAACCCTCATCTCATGGTTTTGGGCCACCTAATTTTAGGCAAAACTCATGGAACAAAGATTCATGGAAGCAACATTTTTATGGATAGCCATCTTACAATGAAAATGAGTATAAGAAAAAAGATCCTTGGCTAGTTACAACTTAGCCTTTTATACTTAACCCTAGTAGGCTAAATATTGGCTAAGGATTAAGACATTTTTACTCTATTACACTGGTTGGTGGCTTGGGTTTAGTGTGACCGGATAAGTTGATATGTGGTATTTTTGCTTTGGGATTCTCATTATGTGTGGTAAGCTAGACTTGAGAAGTTTGGAGTTCTATTGATGCTTTATCATCGGGTTTGGCAAGCAGTGGTGGTCACCTTAGAGTCATCAAAGATGAGCTCATTCCAAGAGGGGTTGCCCATGGACTCTTGGTTGAGCTTTGGGTCAATAAACCATTGAAGCACTCATGGATTGAGCACCCTTCCTTTTGGTCTTTCTCCTCCCCTATTTTGGTTGACGTTTCTAGGCCTTGGTTTTTGGAGCATGAGATTGAGGATCATACATGATACTTAAGAGTTTAGGCAGCCACATCAAGGTGTTACCTTCGTAGTAGCCCTGGGTGTTGCAAGAAACAAGGATGAGAAGGGAAACAAAATTTTTTAATCTTACCACTTTCCATTAATCTCTCTCGCAATAGGGCTTTTGGGACTCAACACTGCCTAGTCACTAGTGAACTATAGGAGCGCCAACTCCATCGTTTAGGCCTAGAGTATGAGACATGAAAACTATGAGTTCAAAGTTGTGGTCTATGTTTTGGAACCCATTTGAGCATTTGGTTCGTAGCTTTGGATGTTGTTTCTAGATGCTGGTGTGACTCTATTATGGGAGTAAGGTGGACAACAAGTGAGCAATCACTTCACCAATGAAATATGCACCTTGGTCATTAACCAACTCTATGGGGCAATCAAACCGAGAGATTACTTGCTTCTAAAGGAACTTTGCCATGGTCCTAACATCATTTTTGTGAGTTGCTGGAGCTTCCGCCCACTTGGTGAGATAGTCTGTGGTGGCAACAATGATGTACTTGGCTTTAGAGTACTGTGCTGCATGGATGATTGAACTAATGAAGTCAATTCCCCATTTCTCAAGTGATTGGTGTGTGATCATCGGGGGGGTCAACTCCATTTTGTCCTTACGAATAGGGACTTTGGTCTGTTGGCACTCATCACATTGCTTCACAAACTTAGCTGCATCATGGAATAGCATTGGCTACCACCATTGAGATTGGAGCTTCTTGCATGCTATGGTCTCTCCACTAAAATATCCTTTAGTAATCCCGCCATGTGCTTCCTTGAGCACATCATTCATTTCATGTTCGCAAACACATCTTCTTAGGAGTCCATCCTGTCTATAATCGATACAATTGACCTGCAATCAACTGATAGGGTTGGATCTTCAAGATTAGTCTCCTTAACCTAGCTTTTTCTATGGGTTGTTTAGGCAATCCATTCTCTAGGATACGGACTATGTCATCTACCCAATATTGCGTGAGGTCTACTCTAAACAAATCTCATTTGCTTGACATTCTAAAAAGATGTGCATCTGGTAGATCATCAATGATGCCTTGTCCAACTGCTTCACTTATGGTTATGCGAGACATGTGATTTGCCATGAAGTGATTTTGCCTTTGCATATGACCACAGAGAAGTCAATTTCCAAAAGTAGAAGTGACCATTGAGTAATGCATCCTATTGTGTAGGGTTTGTTCACAAGATAAAGCAATGATTGATGATCCACAAAGAAGGTAAAAGGTATCTCTAGAAGATAGTGTCTAAACTTCTTTATGACAAACACCATGGCTAACCCTTCCATCTCTCTTGTGGAATAGTTCACTTCCATATGAGTGATTTTGTCTACCAGCAAAGCTCACTAGATAGTCGAGGTTATGCTCACTAGGTTTGCACAACATTGCCCCCACGGCAAACTTTGATGCATCAATGTACACATGGAAAGTAATGAACTAATCTAGGGCTCTTAAGATAGGAGCTGAAGTTAGAGTTTGTTTAAGCCTTTCATAGGCTTGTTAACATTCTTCGGTTCACTCAAATACTATCAATAGCTTGTACAAAGGTCTAGCAATCAATGCATAGTTCAACACAAATTGACCGGTAGTACCTTGCATGGCCTAAGAAGCATTGAGCTTCCTTGAAGTTGGTTAGAGGGGGAAGGTCTATAATTACCTTGATTTTCGAGGAGTCTATGGCTATCCCATTCCTTGACACAATGTTCTCTAAAATACAACCATACTCTATACCCAAAACTAGACTGTATTGCCGACACCTTTCAAATACTGTGCGCAACTTTTCCAAGTATTCTTCATGGCTGGTGTGGATGCACAAGTCATTGACGAAGGCTTCCAACCATTTTCTGAGCATGTCCTTGAAGATGGCACACCTGAGGTGTTGGAAGGTAGCATGGGTGTCGATCAGCCCAAATGGCATGACTATGTAGGCAAACAACCCTCATTTGGTGGCAAATGCCATCTTGTACCGATCATTCGAATGGACTTGCACTTGGTTATAGCCTGAGAAGCCATCCAAAAAACTATAAGCTTCCTTTCTTGCCACTCTCTCTAGCATGTGCTCAATGTATGGTAATGGGTAGTTATCTCTCTTTGTAGCTGTGTTGACCTTCTTATAATTTACACACACTCAAATCTTCCCATTTTTTTCATGTCTATGACTACGGGTGATACCCCCCAATCTGTGTGCTCTATCTCCTAAATGAATCATGTCTTCAATAGCTTATCAATCTCTTCATTCATTGCATGTGCATGCTTAGGATTCATTGTGTATGGTCATTGCTTGTCTGGTACTGCATCGCGGGTCATGGGAATATTATGAGTCACAATACTAGGATCCATTCCCTTCAACTCATCTGATGACCATGTAAACACATTAGTGAACTCCCTTAAGAGATCTATGATGTCGTTCTCTTCCTCCTTAGTTAGGTTGTCTGCTATGTACATGAGTCAAGGCTTGTCCTCTTCCCTTGGTCCTGGGGTTTCTTCTATCATTTAGCTTTTGAAGACTTTGATTGTTTCTTTCTCTCCTCCTTAGCCTCTTTGGAAGAGGCTATCTCCCCTAGTGGTTGCAACTCTAAGGTTGACTCTACTCCAAACAATGGTGTGGTGCAAGCCTGAACTAATCCCACTTGCTCATAATCTACATCTCTTAGCATTTTAGCTAAGCTCAATCACAATCTACCTTGGCAACTCCTTTGTTCACTCTAAACATGTTGACCTCTTGAATTTTAGTGTCTACTTTGATTTTCTCAATCACTCTTCCATCCATGTCATGTTCTATGGTCTCTACTTCCTCTTCACTTTCCTCATTGATGGAGCCGTAGCCTTTTGTACTCATACTCGGAATCCTCATACTTGGACTGTGCATCGTTTTCAAGGTTTATGTTTTCAAGTTTATTCTCACTTATCATGAGAGTCTAGTTATATGACAAGTTAAAGTCATGCATCTTAGTCCATTGCCGCTCTTTGATTTCCATAAGTTCCTTGAGGGGCTTTAAATTGGCAGCATCTGGGTTGCTAGCCAACTCACCTAATGGGTACTCAAATATCTTATGGAGTTCCCATTTATTAGTTGAGACACGATAGGTGATTGGCATTGATTGGTTGATGGAACTCGTGGTCATCATGCACGAGGGCACTGTGGGTAAGTTAGAAGTGATGGCATTGGTAGGTTTGCACTGAGTCTATAGCTTGCCTATATTCATCCTCATCCTTCAAGAATGGGAGATCAATGGTTACCAATACATGCATCTAGTCAAGCTCATCCTCAAGGTAAGGAATGTACCTTGTTATAGGTCCATGATCGCTTCTAGCCCTTGAGTCACCCTTTAGCATGGTAGAGATGGCATCTAGGTCCATTGGTGATGTTTTCCAAGTATCCATCTCTACTCAAACTGCTTCTGATCTATTGCCTAAGAATATTAGACCATTGCCCCAGTCCTCTATCACTCTAGCATTCCTCATCCAACATCTACCTAGTAGGAAATCGTAATCCACTCCCTTCATGACTATGAAGTTTATAGCGAATTAGATTCCTGCTATCCTTACAGGCTAATTATTTAGGACTCCAAAAGGTCTAACCTTAATCCCATTCACTAGAGTGATATTGAAACATGCGGTTTCCACCGGTGGGTTTCCCCAAGCTTGCAGGATAGCATGGCTAAGTATACTAACCCCATGCTCCTATGTTTAGTATCCCCTTTTGTGTAGTATCTCCTAGAGCAATGAGATAGGTAAGACTGCGTGCATCTTAGTTCCTTCCCAAAAGGCATTCACTTGTGGGGACTTAGACATTGGATTCAGCATTAGGCTTGGTATATGCATCAGGATGTCATGGTCAGCAAGCCTTGTGGCTCATTTTTATCAATTTGTTCTACCCATAGCTTCAATCCTTGCCATAGTGTGAAGTTTTGCCTAAGCAATTCTCCAAGTGACAATGCCACTGGAGTTGATATTAGTGTAGTTAGCAAATTGCCTACCATCTTTCCTTCCTCGACTACATGTGCTTCCTGCCAATGCTCTTGGCCGACCTGCTTATTTGCAGCATCCATGCTTTGCCTATGTTGTTGTTCATGTGGTGGTGTTGCCTCTCCTGCTCTCAAGTACGTGGGAGAGATTGGTGGACTCATGGTTGAGAGTTTGTGGATCTCATCCTCAATGATAGGTTCAACATCTCGCAGGCGAGCTTGTGCTTCTTTTATTTGTTTCTTGACCTTATCCATAGCCTTTAGCTACTGGCTCTCCAACATTAATGCTTCCCTTCTCTCTCATCTTAGGAGTATATATTTTTGCTTCAGCATCAGTGACTTGTTTTCCCTTTGTTAATGTGGTCTCATTCTCTATCTTGATTGTTATTTTTGCTTAAGTCCTCTTTTTTCATCCTTCACCGGCTCTTCTTTCCTATAGAATATGCATCTAGGTTGCTAGGTCTAGGTAATGAGATACTGACTTGCTTTGTTTGAGCCTATGTCATGACATTTATGGGGATAGGTGTGGCATCATTATCAAGTGGCTCAACACAAAAGAGCTCGAGCAAAGCAAATAAATAAACATTGCCAAACAAAGCATTTCCTTAGATGGTAAGAATCTTGATTGGAGAGTGGCACAAATGGCATGCTTGCTGAACTAGTGGAGGGTTTTCTCCTAGGGAAATTAGAAAATAGGTGTGCAACTCTACATTTAGGACACCTTAAGTTAGCCTTCTCTCTATTTTCTTGCTCCTTTTTATGATAGCGAGATGAGATATGCCTTAGATGGCAACATGCTATGGGCTCATAGTTTTGAGCTTCTCTTAGGCCTCTACCTCTCCCCTTGCCTAAGGCCATGACTGACACAGGCCTATAGTCCATTAATATGGGATTACCCTATTCATCTCATAAGAGACATAAGGGTTCATGTATGAGTCTTCCTCGAGTGGTTCCTCCACAAAGTGCATTGTAGCATCGCTTGGTAGATGGGTCATGATAGGTCATGGCAGTCTAGGAAATCCCGTTGGGTTGATGTCTATCCTTGGAGCAACTGGCTTTGAATCATTAGGTGCAAATAGAGTCAAACCAGCTGCCCTTCCAAAGTATGGTTGCCTAATTCCTAGATAGTATGGCTAAGTGTAAGGTTGCTAGTAAGGCAACCATCTTGGCAATTGGTAGTGCATGGTGATGCCCGAATCTTCCACAATTGGCACAAGGCCACAATATGTGGTCAGGACATTTAGATGGTAGGTGGTTTCCTCCACAGTGCACATGAGATCGTATCGACGTTCATATTGACTCTTGTATCCTAGTCAACTCCTTAGCTATTGATTGGGTCTGGTTGATACTCTTTCCTTTACCTTGTTCAATGGGAGCTCCTCATTCACTAAATGTGGTAGTTCTCTTGGTGTTTCTAAAGATGTTGCTCCCTTGTTGCGTAGCCCTAGATCTTTTCTCCCTATTAAGCAAATCTTCCACCCATATGGCCTCCTTAAAGACTCTTGCAAGCACATTCCTTTATAGGTTCAAGCTGTTCATTAGGGCCTTGTAGAGCTCTTGCAAGAACTTTCCTTTGTAGGTTCAAGTTGCTCATTAGGGCTTGTTAATGAATACGATAGAGACCGCTCTCTCATTGGGTCATTCAGTTGTGCAAATATCCTCTTGTAGAGACTCCTCATATGTGTGACATAGTCTCGTATGTCCTCTTTGTTCTTTGCTTGATGTTCACATTAGCTTAACAATGAGGTTATTGGAGTATCTTGCCTCCAAGAATCTCTTGATGAAAAGATCCTTTAGATGGGTGAAATTATTGCATCGGCATCATCAAAACTAGTAAACCAAGCTTGTCCCTTGTCTCCCAAGCAAAGACCGAACTCTTATGGTCGTTGAGCGGGGTCCATGAGGTTGTTAGCCTCGCACACTTGCTCAAATCGCTTGATGAAGCTATAGGAGTCATGTTCTGTGGAAAAAAGATTCTACCATGGCCAAGCAGTAGAAGGTATTGCGAGACAACCAGAGGCAGAAGGTAAGATTCGAGGTACTTTACTCTTGAGTTTGGCTTTTATGGAAGCCCTTACAATTTATGGATTTGCAACTATGGGTATTTTTGTTTAGCTCCTTGTATTTGGGGTGATTCTCAACCCAGCTAGCAATGATGCCACCAAGGCTACCCCACTTTGCTTGGCATTGGTATTGTCTAGCAATATTTTTATGAGTAGCTCGCTCACTGTAAGGTCAGCTTCTAAGGCTCTCTCCCTATCAACATTGCCTCCTATTCTATTCCTACCTAAGATGGTTAGGATATTGTGGACTCATTGAGCTCTCTCTCTTGGCACAACATCTGAGCCCCCTTTGCTCCTCGTTGTAACTTGCAATGTGCTGCAATGCTATCCTTCCCAGTCTCCTCTCCTCCTCAAGGTCAACTATAATATCGGCTATTGGTCTTCTAGAATGCACTATCCTTGTTTGCTAGTCATACTGTGTGACAAGTCACCGAATGTCATTCGGGTACCCTATCACTTTAAGGTCAAGGCCAAGGTCGACGAGTTCATTCTCATTCAAGTCGGTGCCTACAATTGTGGTTGTCTCTTGATCCACTAGCACTTCTATAAGGTCAACTAGATTGGCTAAAGATACGTCTCTAATCTTGGCGAGTCCCTTCTTCCCTCAATAGTCTGATGGTTTTGTCTATCCTAGATGTTTGTTCTTGGTGTCTTGGGTTGCTCCGTCTAATTCCCGAGGTTGCACTCCTACTCGTGGGTTCATTTTTAGCTTAATCCCCCTTAGTGTGTTTCCTTGTTAATCCAAACACTTATACGCTAGAGCGGTGCGACTTGATGTGAGTTGTGAGAAATCAGGCTTTCTAGCTTTCACATGCGCTTAAGTGTCTACAAAATGTAAAGTGTAACCTTTGATGAAGTCAAATACATCCAATCAGTTTCATGCCTTGTAGTTTTTTTTTCATGGATTGTGATTATTCCTACCAGTTAGTTTTGGGTTTCTCATGGGTTTTGATAGGTGGTTTGATGGTGGGTGTTCAGCCAAGTTGGTAAACTCATGTCTCTATCCAAGGTAGCAGCCTTGTGGTTAGTTATTCCAGTCACTCTTAGACTACCAGGTGAAGGTTTTTGAGTGAAAACAACTCTATGGTCTCACGTGTTGTTCAGATTCCAATCTGGTTTTGTTGGACAACTTTGATAGTAGGCCGCCCTAGTAGGTCTTAGAGTGGTAAAAAATAGTCAAAAGTAGGGTTCTGGACAACTTGTTTGAGTTTTAGACTTAGCCATCCAAGTCCCATATTTAGTAGTTCGAGTGGACTCCTATAGGTAAGTGGCTATTCAAGTGGTCAAACTCGAACTCTCAGATGAGGGGTGCCCATTTGAGCATCCGAGTTGGCCATTTGAGGCTTGACTTTGGTCCGAGTCCAAGTGGACTCTTATTCGAGTTGGCCATCCGAGTGGACTTAAGTGGCTTAGATGTTTGCGCCCATGAAAGATTTGGCCATCTGAGACCTATGGGTTGCCATCCGAGCAGTGCACATGAACATGTCCAATGGCACAAATATTCACTTTAACAACATCATGGACAACCTCTAATGCACCCAAGGTTTTGAATCAGCACAACAATCATCAATGGAGACTCGGGGCATACCTGGAATGCCTGAATGTGTCAATGCCAAGGAGGTTGGTATTGCTGCCCCTGGACCTATTACTCCCTATCTCTCTCTCAATATCACAACCTGCAAATTGAGCTCTCTCTTCTCCCTTTTCACCTTTAGTGTTCTCTCTTTCTCCCCTTACACTCTACTTTTTTTCCTAGATAGAAAAAATCTTTTTCATTTCTTCCCCTCTTCCCCTATTTCTTGGTTATATAGAGAGTTATCTTTTTCTTCTTTTTCCTTATTTCCCAAACCTTAATGTCTCAAATCTGATCAAAACACACTTCTCCTACTCTAAACAATGCACATAAAGATTTTTAAAACTAAACTAATCCACAAGAGAGATTGAATGGCCTCTGACTCCCTCACTTCCTACTTAAACCAAGTGCCGTTTCAAATATAAACTCCTACTTTGTCATTTGACTTGGAGTGTACAAGCACTCAAGCTTGAATCCATTTGTCCTGGAAATGGAATCAAAATGTCATAGCTCTTGTGAGCAAACCACCAAGACCCACAAATAGCTTATTGCTTCAAGCATTTCAAGATGAGAGCTATGGCTATCTCTCATATAGACGTGCGCACTCTTCCACACACAAATGTTATGAGCTTACCTTTGAATTTGATTGAGTGCCTCCTCCCACAAATCTGCCAATAGCTCCACAATTCAAGATGCGGCCCCAATCAAGCTCCATCTCCAAGATCTGAGCTTTGACCTCCATAGCTATGTGTGTAATAAGGGAGAAGAGAAGATGATGAAGATGAAGAGAGCAGAAGAAGAGCTTTTCCATAGTCCCTCATTCTCTCACACACACTCTCTCCCTCTCTTACACTTCCTCTCTCATGCATAAGAAGGAAGCAAGAAGAGAACAAGTTTGGCCACACACAAGAATGAGTTTCCCCATTCATTTCTTGACTTTTATACATACCCTATCCTATCCTTGGGCGGCCATCCCCTTTTTGGTCGACCTTTGTCCATTCCTCTACTCTCTTTCCTTCTCCTTCTTATTAGCACAAGTCTCAATTCACGCCTCTCATTCTTTACAACTTGCATGGAAGAGAGCTCAATGCTATTTTACAAAATGAAATGCAATGCGCCTAGCGCTTTTCTTGCTAAAATATTAGGGTGCACTTATTATTCTGTGGTTCCTTTTACATTTGAGACTTTTTCTTGCACTTTGCGTCTTTAGATTTTTTTGAGTGTGTCTTTGTCCTTCATCTTTCTCTTGCCTTGGGACTATCTTTCATATTCGATTTTTCAAATTTTCGGTCTTGGTCTTTTGAGGGTGCAACATCCATCATGGCTAATGCTATATACCCTCATGTGAGTTGGTCTCTAGTTGCCCGTGCCATGGTGAATTTCCTTGTAGATGTAGTGAAAGTGATCCCTAAGTAGGCATACAAGTCCACAACCTCCACATGTCCAACTCCTAGTGTGAAGTCTAATCTCCTTCTCACAAGGGCTGATGTGTGAAAGATTGGGACCTTCATTTTCCCACAATTAACCATCAATCTACATTATTGTGTACAAAAGTCATGAAGGATGTGGAGATGTTGCTATGGATCCTCAAGTGATTCAAAGATCATAACAATATCATTAGCATAAATCATAATAAAGACCAATATACATGCTATCTCCACCCATCAATGCCTCCTTGTGTGATGTGATATTTTATCTCATTGATGTAGAGACCAAATAGTGTAAGGGAGAGAGAACATCCTACTTCACTCCAATGGTGCTAGAGACCATACTTGAAATTCCTCCTGGCCAGTGCAAAAATTCCCCAAATCATGTCTAATGGGATCGCCAATGTTTGCAGCCTTTGTAAATCAAACGGAACATTGAGCATATTTCTAATGTACATAAACTTAGATGAATTTCTTGTCTTTTGAAGAAGATCAAAGAGTCTACCATCACAATTGTCCTCCAACTCCTCTTGCTCCATTTCCTTAAGGGATAGCTTTCTCTTTGACATTCTAATCTTGCAAAAACAAATAAATGCAATGTAGACCCTAATGAGTAAATTTTTTTGAAAAATTAAGTTGATGGAACCTAAAATCGGCCGGCACTGGCTCGTGCACTAGCCGGACCTCTATCTCACGCGCTCAACAACCCCACGGCCTCGCGGCTAGGAGCGCTGATGACACATACATTGCCTTCCTAAATGTCTTGCGTTTGTATTACGGCGTTTGTAGTCCAACGGTTAGGATAATTGCCTTCCAAGCGATAGACCCGGGTTCGACTCCCGGCAGACGCACCACTGATGGAACCTAAAATGAGTCGGCACTGGCTCGTGCACTAGTCGGACCTTTATCTCACGCGCTCAACAACCCCACGGCCTCGCGGCCAGGAGCGCTAGTGACACATACATTGCCTTCCTAAATGTCTTGCGTTTGTATTATGTCGTTTGTAGTCCACTCTTCTCTCACCCACTACTCCTCAGAGGGAGTCCCTTACACATTGCCTAATGGCACAAAGCACAAACATAGGGGGTCCTCCAACGGCTGAATGCCGCCACCCCTCTGCGACTCTCCTACACCTTGGGGATTGGCCCCTCGATGCGTCGCTCAACATATAAATATGTCGCACAAAATCCACTCAAGGTACCATTTAATCGTATACAGAAATGAACCATTTTCCTTATTTCTCTTTCCCCTAGACCCCACGACTAGCCTATGGCTTAGGGTGTCCTGTCTCTCACTCAACCTGTGTCAAGGTCCTAATGAAAGTAATTGCTGTGCATCCAGGATTTCTAATACCTTTAAATATTTCCATGATTTATGCATATTGTGGATGCTAAGTGCTCAAACAGTTATAAAATCAATATTGTGCACATGTGGAAAACATCCTTTCAATGGTTTTCAACTACCGTTCTTATGCGGCATTGCACAAACCTAGCACCAAGGAAACCCTCGTGCTACTAGGCTCTTATTTTATAATTATTCACCGACCTATATGGCATGCAAACAAAAACAACAATCTTTTCATCATTTTACTTCGCATTTAGACACATTTTAACCACTCTACCCTCCCATCGATCAAATGTTGCATTGCTGTATGGATTTATAGGGCATTTTACCATCATTTTATGTGTAAAAAGCGGGAAAAACACACTAGAACAAGAAGGTGGGGATGAACTGAGGCAAATCCTCATGCTTCAGTCCCCACAAACATTCACAAACATTGTTCTTAATTATCATTAATTTTCCACACCCAAAATGCATTTTTTCCTTATTTTTAGTGATTTTCCTCTATTTTCCTTGTTTTTGTATTATTTTATTACTTAAAATTCAAAATAGGTTATGGGCTATGGCCCTTAGTTTCTTCTTGCAACAAAAATAAAAAATTAGTTGGTTTTCCTATTCATTTTCCCATTTTTATACCCAAAAACATCATTTCCCTTGATTTTCCATATTTTACGTGTTTTAGTGTATTATTTTGAGTCACAAGATGCATATTTTTCTGATTTTTTGATTATGATCAGCAAGTACTCATGGAAAACAGCAACATAAACAATTTTTAGCCCACATGAATAACATTTTATCAATCAAAAGTCATGAAATCTCAAATTTCCTTTGAAAAAATTGAATTACCACTTATTTGCGTGTTTCGGGTTTCATGTCCATGGCTGCAAATCTGAAAATCAGCAACACTTCATGTCCAACACAATCACAAACCACCATTTCCAGCCCGTGGAGCAATCCGAGCCATGCCGGACAAGCCTCCACCATTCTTTCTTCTTCCTTCCTCTTCCCACATGAACTTGCCTTTAGAAGAGAGAGAGTGAGGAGAGAGAAAGACTAGATTTCTATCTCAGCATTCAGGCCATCAATTGAGGAGCGAAGGACGGCGATAAGATCCACAGACAGGAGGGAATGAAGCCCCATAATCCATTAGGCAGGGTGTTTGTAATATCCATGATGCCCTATCTCCATCCATGGCGAAAAAACGGCGCCCTCTATTGATCACGTTTTTTCATCCCTCTTCATTCTCTCTCCACGTTTTTTGATCAATGTTGCATAAAATTTTTAGTGGGGGGGTCTAACTCCCAAAGGCCCAATTTGGCCTCTCAAATGTCCACCTTTTCATATCTTGACCGTTTCCTTGGCCATTTCCCTGTCCGGACTCGGAATTGAGCTCTGAAAAATCCTGGGCGTCCGGCTTAGCATCTCGTATTGGCCGATAACTCTTGTCAACCCACACGACTGTCTGAAAAATTATGAAAAATCAACAAGTGTCACTCGGGCGCCTTTAAAGCACTTTGGCGCTTAAAATCGTCCTAGATCGAGCCGCCGCCTTTGACGTTGAATATTTTTTCCTTGATATTCATAATTTTTAGCTATTTTTAATCACTTTTCGGCACCAAAATTTCGCTCTCATTGGCGACCACGGGATAGGGTGACCCAGCTCGTCGAATCCACAAACATATCTGCACATAAACAACCAAAGAAGCATCAAGCTGATACAAAACAAAGATATAATAAAACTCAGCACAATGCTCCCCCTACCCCCGGACAGAACCAAGGCATGACATCCACAAGGAGTAGGCCTAGAATCATCTAATAGAAGATCCGAAGTGAGTCACTAACCAACTGCTCCAACACAGCCAAACTAAAAAACCTATCAAAGCGGTTGCCCGAGATGGTAATCTGAACTACTTACCAACTAAAGACAACACAACTAGGAGCTCCTACAAGGCGAGGACTCCTATAGCCTGATCAAGGAGTATTCTCTTTCAACACAATTTTTCTTTTAGGGTTTGTATTGTATGAACATACTTGGGCATGTAAAAAGGAGGGAGCTGAGCGTAGTGACCTAAGGAGAACAGGGCATCGGTCTCAGGACCTGTCTCGACACGCAAGAACCTACCGAGCCCTCGCAAGGCGACACTTAATCCTTTTCTAATGCTCACTTTTATTTTCGCTCCAACCTTCCTTGTTTTGTCTTTTTTTTTTTCCAGCAAGAAGCCACCCCTAGGAAGACAAGGTATCGGCCCCGGGTCTGACTCGTCCCCAAGAACCTACCAGGCCCTCGCAAGGCAATGATCAACTGCTTATATATTTCCATTCCTTTTCTTTTCTTTTCTTTGATAGGGGTTAGAACCCCTTTTTACACACCTTCGTATTTATATTCATCTTTTAGGATGTCCAGGGTTTCTTGGCATCATCATTTTTATCTTCTGGCAGGCTTCTCTAACTGCCTCACTACTAACAAGAACTACTAAAATGGCTGCCTAGCAGGCTAACAGAACAGGGCCACTAGGACTTCCTTCTAAAACAGGTCTTTCGATGCCTGACAATGTCTTTACAGGAGGCAAGGACTACTCCGACCTCCCTCAAACATACTTAGCCTAACCCTGGGACTTCATGCCTTGGTTGTCGGTCCCCAACACAAATATATCCCCTCGACAAGTACAAATACACATATAACAGGAAAGAAAGGTACTCGTAAAGAAGAGATATCACCTGGATAGGGCCACAATAAGCTTTCACACAACAAAAGGCTCCTTTCAAGCTCTTCTTCGAACCTGTCTAGCACAGAACTAAAAGAAGAAACCATTAACCACACCCGCACTAAACAGACGACTGGCCCTCTTGGCCTAACGAGATCTGGACGTAATCTCCAAAGCAGCTAGCCTTCCTAGCTTAAAACTAGATAGGTCATTTTAGTCCACGTAATACTGATATCCTTGGCATATACATCACACCCTCTCAGACTACCCAGGGTGCCAAATATAGCATATTATAAGTCGACTAACCCCATGCTACTCATGCAAGTTAGCTAAAAGCTTGATCTTGTATTTTTTTTCTTTTTTTCTTTTTAATCTTATGGTTTTCTTCTTGTAGAGCTACAAGTCCAAGCCTTTCCATAAATAACTCATCAATAAGACCGATCCCTTCTTGTGGGCACTATGAGTTGAATGAACAACCTTAGTGGGCTCGCATGTCCCACATTTACTGTAATCTGAATAAACTGGTCATTCAAGCAACTGAGTGGCTCCTTTGGGAGAAATAATCATAGCTTTGTACTCATTCGAACCTCCTCTATTTGGGTTTTCACATAAATCAGTGCTGCGACCCAAACTAGGTAGAGCTTCAAGCATAGGCACATCACATGGGTGTATCCCAAGGCAGTGTATATGGTCAGATGTATATCCAATCTTATCCTCTTGGGGGTTCAACATAATATATCCAGATGGGATCCTTGGCCTTGCATCCGACATTCCTACCACACTTTTGGAGATTTTGGGTCTCCAAACCCATCTCACATTTCCCTTAATATTATTGCACTCCCTCAATTTGCTGCACTGGTCTAATGAACTCAATGCAAACTTATCCCTATGGCTAAATGGCCTCACATCCTTATGACCTTTGTGAAGCACAGGTGGACTTTTAGCATTTTGCATCCTCTTTACAAAAGATGTCTTTACTTGTTTACGTCCATATTGCAAATTTTCTTCCATAAGAACCATGCTTTCACTGGAAGGAACAACATCCACCCGGAAGCATGATTCACTTAGAGATGATAAAGGTCTCTCAAAAGTCTTACTAGCAACAAAATTAGAACGACACACAGAATTCTTATCAACACTCATAGGCCCATTGGTGCGATCCATATTTTCATCACAACTATCTCTCGTGGAAGTGTTGCAAGCCCTACTGGGACTTACATGGCTTGGAACCTATTCACTGAGAGGCATGTCATTACTACTCATAAGATGACCATTTTTTGCTTTGAAATTTTGGCCACCAAGGTTCCCCTCATAGGCTACCTTGGTATCAATAAGTGAGCTGTCTTCTTGCAGAAATGGTTGGAAGCTAGGATGCACGTGTATGAGCGGGGAAAACTCCAAAAGTTTTCCCAACATCTCTGAATATGACCCTCATAATCGATGGCATGCATTTTTGCTTCCCTTAACGACTTAGGATTCCGTAGTCCCACTTGAATTTGCGTATGAATCTCTAAGCCATTCAGAAAGAGCTCACATAGCACATCCTCTGGTAGTGCACTGGCTCTTCTTGGCCAAAGCCTAAGAATACTATCAAAGGCTCTAGCATACTCTTTAACAGAAGGATAAGACTCCTGTCTAAACTGCATAAGCTGCCCTAAGACTTGAATCATAGGGGGCTTCTTTTCATACTCATCTAGAAATCTATCACAAGACTCCTCAAATGATTTGATCGACCCTCTTGGGAGGTTCCAGTACCATTTCCTTGCCTCCCCCTTTAGGGTACTTGGGAATACAAGCATCCGATGTATATCGTCAAACCCACTTGCAATACAAGTTAGGTCGTATTCTCTTAAATGAATCATCGGATCCTCATTTGGCAACCCATAAAACACTAGGAGATCCCTATAAAGAGGAGGACATTTAGTCCTCCCTTTTGGGATCAAGACTGGGTCATTAAAATCTTCGTATTCCTCTTGACCTAATATCAGTGTATTAGGGTTTTTAACCTCTTCCATTTCCACCTTTACTGGTGTGGAAGAGTCACTAATTCCATGAACTTCCCTTTCCGCCAACTCACAAAGTGGTTTAGGGAGTCCGACACTATGCAATAGGGAATCTATCCCATTATCTGCTAGTGGTGTTCTACTAAGCCTATTCTCATCTACCACCACTTTGCTAGAACTTAGGATAGGTCCTAATGAAATCTTCCTTACTAACAATGGTTTTCCACACACATGGACATCATCCAATGCTTTATGGATCTTGGCAATCACACTACGGCACCCAACTGCATCGGGCACTAGCATCGGATGTATCTTTAGATCATAATCATCCTGTCCTCCTATGTGCATATTAACCATCATTTTCACAGTCTTTTCTATGACATTATCATCATGAATTATCATAGATGCCTGTGTCATCTTAGCACTACTTTCACTTCCCCATCTTAGAGGTAGCTCCATGGGTATTTTCCCATAGGGACCCAAACTCAAGCATGGTATCACTTCCAGGGCAAAGGGTAAAATAGTCAATCACCCAACGTGTTAAAGATCCCACTAGACTGTTCAAGATAGACAAAGTATCATTTGGGTGTTGGGAATTTCTTGGATTGACCGTCATACTAATGACCAAAGTTTTTATCAGACTAACTTGATATCCACCGCTTCAAGGCGGCTACCGACCAATAAAACTAACAGGTCCCTTATGAGACCAAGATTCGGAGACCTCCACTTACCCACTACTCCTCAGAGGGAGTCCCTTACACATTGCCTAATGGCACAAAGCATAGACATAGGGGGTCCTCCAACGGCTTAGTGCCGCCACCCCTCTGCGACTCTCCTACACCTTGGAGATTGGTCCCTCGATGCATCGCTTAACATATAAACATTTCGCACAAAATCCACTCAAGGTACCATTTAATCGTATACAGGAATGTACCATTGTCCTTACTTCTCTTTCCCCTAGACCCCATGACTAACCTATGGCTTAGGGCGTCCTGTCTCTCACTCAACGTAGGTCAAGATCCTAATGAAAACAATTGCGGTGCATCCAGGATTTCTGATACCTTTAAATATTTCCATGATTTATGCATATTGTGGATGCCAAGTGCTCAAATAATTATGAAATCAATATTGTGCACATGTGCAAAACATCCTTTCAATGATTTTCAACTACCATTCTTATGCGGCGTTGCACGAACCTAGCAGCGAGGAAACCCTCGTGCTACTAGGCTCTTATTTTATAATAATTCACCGACCTATATGGCATGCACACAAAATCCAGCAATATTTTCATCATTTGACTCCACATTTAGACACATTTTAACCACTCTACCCTCCCATCGATCAAATGTTGCATTGTTGTATGGATTTATAGGGCATTTTACCATCATTTTATGTGTAAAAATGGGAAAAACACACTAGAACAAGAAGGTGGGGATGAACTGAGGCAAATCCTCATGCTTCAGTCCCCACAAACATTCACAAACATTTTTCTTAATTTTCATTAATTTTCCGCACCCAAAATGCATTTTTCTCATATTTTTAGTGATTTTTCTCTATTTTCCTTGTATTTTCCATTTTTTTGCATTATTTTATTACCAAAAATTCAAAATAGGTTATGGGCTGTGGCCCTTAGTTCCTTCTTGCAACAAAAATGAAAATTTAGTTGGTGTTCCTATTCATTTTTCCATTTTTATGCCCAAAAATATCATTTTCCCTTGATTTTCCATATTTTACATGTTTTAGTGTATTATTTTGAGCCACAAGATGCATATTTTTCTGATTTTTTGATTATGATCAGCAAGTACTCATGGAAAGCAACAACTTAAACAGTTTTTAGCCCGCATGAACAACATTTTATCAATCAAAAGCCATGAAATCTCAAATTTCCTTTGAAAAAATTGAATTACCGCTTATTTGCATGTTTCGAGTTTCATGTCCATGGCTGCAAATCTGAAAATCAGCAGCACTTCATGTCCAGCACAATCACAAATCACCATTTCCAACCCGTGGAGCAATCCGGTCCATGCCGGACAAGCCTCCATCATTCTTTTTTCTTCCTTCTTCTTCCCACATGAATTCCCCCTTAGAAGAGAGAAAGGAGAAGAGAGCGTGGGAAAAATGGCGCCTATTTTTGCGCCCAATTCTTGGAGATGGAGGATGGAGCCTGCAAACAACCCCCATCGCTGATCATTGGCCTTGCTTCCCTCCTGGATGCTGACTCTATTGCCGCCTCTCGCCCGTCAAATGATGGTCTCTTTGAAGATCTCTGATTTCAGTCTTTCTCTCTCCTCCCTCTCTCTCTTCTAAGGGGGAATTCATGTGGGAAGAAGAAGGAAGAAGAAAGAATGATGGAGGCTTGTCCGGCATGGATCGAATTGCTCCACGGGCTGGAAATGGTGATTTGTGATTGTGCTGGACATGAAGTGCTGTTGATTTTCAGATTTGCAGCCATGGACATGAAACTCGAAACATGCAAATAAGCGGTAATTTAATTTTTTCAATGGAAATTTGAGATTTCATGGCTTTTGATTGATAAAATGTTGTTCATGTGGGCCAAAAATTGTTTGTGTTGCTGTTTTCCATGAGTACTTACTGATCATAATCAAAAAATCAGAAAAATATGCATCTTGTGGCTCAAAATAATACACTAAAACACGTAAAATATAGAAAATCAAGGGAAAATGATATTTTTGGGCATAAAAATGGAAAAATGAATAGAAACACCAACTAAATTTTCATTTTTGTTGCAATAAGGAACTAAGGGCCACAGCCCATAACCTATTTTGAATTTTTGGTAATAAAATAATGCAAAAAATAAGGGAAAATACAAGGAAAATAGAGAAAAATAACTAAAAATAGGAGAAAAATGCATTTTGGGTGCGGAAAATTAATAAAAATTAAGAACAATGTTTGTGAATGTTTGTGGGGACTGAAGCATGAGGATTTGCCTCAGTTCATCCCCACCTTCTTGTTCTAGTGTGTTTTTCCCGCTTTTTACACATAAAATGATGGTAAAATGCTATATAAATCCATACAACAATGTAACATTTGATCGATGGGAGGGTAGAGTGGTTAAAATGTGTATAAATGTGGAGTCAAATGATGAAAAGATTGCTGGATTTTGTGTGCATGCCATATAGGTCGGTGAATTATTATAAAATAAGAGCCTAGTAGCACGAGGGTTTCCTCGGTGCTAGGTTCGTGCAATGCCGCATAAGAACGGTAGTTGAAAATCATTGAAATGATGTTTTGCACATGTGCACAATATTGATTTCATAATTATTTGAGCACTTGGCATCCACAATATGCATAAATCATGGAAATATTTAAAGGTATCAGAAATCCTGGATGCACCGCAATTGTTTTCATTAGGATCTTAACCTACGTTGAGTGAGAGACAGGACACCCTAAGCCATAGGTTAGTCGTGGGGTCTAGGGGAAAGAGAAGTAAGGACAATGGTACATTCCTGTATACGATTAAATGGTACCTTGAGTGGATTTTGTGCGAAATGTTTATATGTTAAGCGACGCATCGAGGGACCAATCCCCAAGTTGTAGGAGAGTCGCAGAGGGGTGGCGGCACTTGGCCGTTGGAGGAGCCCCTATGTCTGTGCTTTGTGCCATTAGGCAATGTGTAAGGGACTCCCTCTGAGGAGTAGTGGGTGAGAGAAGAGTGGACTACAAATGACGTAATACAAACGCAAGACATTTAGGAAGACATTAATCTTGACATATGAAACACACAATGAATTGCAATCAATAGAGAACACCAACATAAAACTTACATTTTATATGGCACAAGACAACTTGACTGACAATAACTTTAGATCAAACACGATTAAAAGTCAAACTAACACACCCTTGGCTTTAAAAACTGCATTTCATAAGACATTACGATAAACATTGAGTTGTTTGATTTGGTGATGGATGCTTATCTTTTCTTTCAATAGGGCATAGGAGGCCTTAGCTTCCCTTTGATGGAGATATGAGAATATTGCATCTAGAAATGGCCAATTATTGTGAGCTACTATTCTTAAAAGACTCCCCCCCCCCTCTGCAAAAAAAGAGCAGTTGTTCTTGGAATTTGTGTCAAAAATGACATTTTTTCACCCAAAAAGAGAGCTCTAAATTGTTTGCTCTTCTAACTTTTCACATGTGAAGCTACCTAGCCTTTCTAGTAAAAACTCATTTTGATCTAGCCTTTCCAAGTCAAGCTTATTTCTAATACAACAAGCTCTCCATCTCTACAAGAGTATCCTAGCAAGAATCAACCCCCTATAAGTAGGATTCAACCCTCAAAGGTAGAAATTTCATCAAGTCACTAGGTATGAGTAAAAGAATCTACTGTTGCTAGTTTTTAATGCATAGTTATAGAATTAAATGAGGTTGAAGTAGTTGACCTTTTGCATGGAGTCCAAGGCTTGCATTTCATACACCTGAATCCTCTTACTCGCTTACATTGCTCTTATTGTGTGAAACATGAGATAATATCCATGCTTTGTCCTGTCACTACTCTATTTTGGCATTTTATACGTTTCTTGAGTAGACTTTGATGCTTGTCTGGTGAAACATGTTTTTGAGGATCCTCTTATTGTTACAATGTATTTTTTTGCATATTATACATCTTTGTGAAAATGAGTGGTTAGTAATTGTATTTCACTATCTTTTTCTTGCACTTGGTGTGGTAACCTATGGCTAGGACTGTAGCTACTGGAAGGAATAAGAAAATTAATCCTAGGAACATTATTGAGAAGATCCATTAGTCCTGCAAGCCATCTAAGCCACCCAAAAAGTATAAAAGAAGGATTTTATAGACCATGGGATGTCTTAGGGAGATCAAGAAGGCAATGAAGGCTCTTGTTAAACAAAACCGCCATTCTAAAGGGTGGTTAGGGAGATATATAATAAACATAGACTCAATAGTTATAGGGAGGTGGACAAAAAGTGCCCGCAATTGCATCCAAGAGGCTACAAAGCATCTCTTAAATGAAATTTTCCAAGATGCATACATTTGTGGTGCTTTCCATGCACATAGGGTGACACTTATGGACAAGGATATGATTAACTTAAGAAGATTGAGATATATATTCTCCAAGGTTTTAGAGCTAGTTTCTCTTACAGATAAGAAGACATACAATATTCTTAATATGCCACCATACAAGAAGAAGAAGGAGGATATAGGTCTAAAAGTGGAGGATGTCACATACGAGAGAGACACAATACTACATGAGAAGGAAAAAAAAGGCTATAAAGAAACAAGTAGATAAATAAAAGGGGCATAAGAGGAAGAAAGTAGAAAAAAAAGAAGCAAAGCAACTAGGACCATTAGAGGATGAGCTTTTTGATATGGTTGAGAGGGTTAATCTAATATATTTCAATGTATATTGCTTCTTGCTTAGTGACATAGCCAAGAGAAATGATGTTGTTGCTTTAGATTCAATATCCAAATCCTTAATAATAAAAGAAGAGAAGTAAATGACTCCATTCTTCTTGCTAGATTGAGGCATAACATATCTAAAAATTTCAATTCTTAGGAACGATAATTTTATAGCAATAAATTTTTTCATATATACTCATTATCTTACTACTTTTACTAGGTATATGATGCATGAAATCCCTTTTTATTTACATAAAAATTTTGAGATTCTTAATCTTTAATCTCCCATTGCACGAGGTTAAGTGAGTTTGAAGCAAATGCATTTGATCATTGGCTCGGTTGATTTGGTTTTGATACCTTGGAGCTTGTTTTCATTCCATATTATGAAAATAAATAGTTTAATATATATTTTTAGTTTCAAAAGAGTTTATTATACTAAATTATTTACTTATAATTCTTTCTAGATCACATTAGAGCCTGATTGCCATAAACTGTGTAGATATGCAATGTTTTTAAATCAATTAGTTGAAAGGAATCCACGGAAATGCTAAGATGTAAGTGGAATAATCTAAGGCTTCTTTATCATTTTCTTTATCATATGATATAGAGCTACAAAAAGATTGATTGAAGTGCTATAGAAAAAACCTCTTATGCCTTCTGATCTACTTGCACAAATCAAGTATAGACATGTTGTGGTAAATTTTTTGTTAAAATGTATCAAGATATTTGATTTCATAAACTACCATACATAAAATATATATTCTTCATTGTGTTGTTGGTTGTAGAGTCCTCATAAAGATGAGAGTCATTCTTATGGTTGGAGGGCAATTATAAATGCTAGGAGATTGGTTAACTTTATTTATCTTAACGATGATAAATTCATAAAGATAATATGGAAGATGTCTAACTTTAAGATAGTGTTTTACTCAAAAGATAGTGCATTGCAAAATAACACTGAACTAATATTTTTTTCTTTTAAATGTGTGATAGTTTTCTAATGATTCTTACAATAGTGAGCATGTTTGGTATGTATATTTTACCTTATAGGTGAAAACAATGCATTTACAGATTGAAACAAGGTGCAGGCCTAGACAGTTCAGACTGAAAGATTAAATTGCAAAATTTTGTGTCCTAAACCTATTATGATATGCTAGCTCATATTAAAGAGGGCATTGTTGGCTTTGCTTTTCAATAAAAAAGTTTGGGAATCGGGGCTCTTAGCTCAAGTTATAGCCAATTTTCTGACAGGGGGTACTGCAGGACTGCACTGTTATGGTAGGGCATAAAGGCAAAAATAAGGCCCAGGATGAGTATGCTCAGCAAATTAGAGATTCTATGCTAGATAATATATCCGAAGAGTGCCCTAAAGAGCCTTAAGAGCATGGAGAAATCAATGCACTTAACAATACCATGTGTGAATATGAAAGTATGCATGCCCAACGTCATATGGAGCTATTATCAAGAGTTGCACAGATAGTCTTGTCTATTAGTCAAACAAAGTCTTCCATTGAGAAGTTAGTGGATTCAACTACCCAAACAAAGGCTTCCATTGAGAAGTTAGTAGAATCTAATGCTCAAATAATGGCTCAATTCTCCTAATGGATACAGATGCAAATGGGATCCAAAGAAGCCAAGGAGAAAGCTTATTCAAACAGTGAACCCTTAATCCCACTTTAGCCTCCTAATCAAAATGGTCAAGGCCATGGGATCATTGGACGAGGGGGTATCCCAAATAGCCAATATGAAGTAGGCGAGACTTCACAAAGACGCGAAGACTTATTTGGGTAGTTTGAATGGTGCTAACTCCCAAGATTTTGGGCTAAACACCCAACTTCCTAGACGTTTGGTTCTCCGCCACCTATTGGGAGAGTTCCATCTCATTTTGGGGGCTCAATGCCTAATACTCATGACTAGCCTATTTTGGGACATCAACCCTTCCATGAAAGAGAGCTGAAAGATAAGATCATATTGGCTAAGTTCAATGGTCAATCATCTTCACCATCTGACATACAGGAATGGATTTCCAAATTGGAATCTTACTTTGATATATTCCCTAGAACTGATGATATGAAGATTCATTTTTCTTCCTTGCATTTGGAGGGATTTGGGCATACTTGGTGGAGGTACATTAAGAAGGAAAATGTACTTGTAGAGAATTGGGAAGTTTTCAAGACACATATGACTTAGGTATTTGTCTCTCCTCTTGAGGAAGAAAAATTGGCACAGAGATGGTATGGTTTAGAGCAAAGATGCATGAGTGTAAGGGAGTATACCACCTAATTTCTCAATCTTATGATGTATGTATGGTTTAGAGAAAAGATCCATGAGTGTAAGGGAGTATACCACCTAATTTCTCAATCTTATGATGTATATAGAGAGCATCAGTGATGAAGCTAAACTCCACAAGTACATGTATGGTTTAAAGCCATCCTTATTAGCTAATGTCATGGCACAAAACCCTACCAGTCTTTTCAAAGCTATTGAGCTTGCAAAGCTCTATGGAAGGAAATATAAACGAGATTCTTCATTTCAACGTGGTTATGGAAAGCCAAGGACTATTTTCAAACAAGGACAAGTTGGCAATGTTTATGGCAACAATCATGCACCATGTGGGGGACTTAAGAGTGCCAACTTATCCGCCATTCAATGCTTCAAGACTTCAAAGCAAATTCAAGATAGTAAACATTCCTAGAGTTGACTTCAAACAAGGGGACAACAAGCCTAAATCTATTTCAGCCAATATGAATCCCAAGTCTATTCCTATGGACCTTCATATAGAAAGAAAGAAAAAAGGCTTATGTTTCATTTGTGGGAAAAAGTATACACATGATTATGCCATAAAGTGTGTATACAAAAATGCAAAAGCCAAGGTTCATAGTATGTTAGTCTTTGAGGATTTTGAAGATGATATTGATGAGGCTAATGCAATTGCACCTAATGCTGAAAATGATGATCTTGAGAAAGAAGTTGGGGCAAAAGTACTTTTATGATTTGATCAACTCTTTTCCTTTTGATCCACGTGGAATTGTTCCTTTTGACCCAAGTGGGACTTATGATCAACCACTTGCTGCCACTAGTTGTTCCATTTCCATGGATGCTTGGATAGGATCTAAGAGCCCTAATGCACTCCATTGAAGGGTAACATTCATGGGAAGGTTGTGTTCATTTTGATAGATAGTGGCAGTACACATAGTTTTGTGAATAAGTCCATTATGGACAAGCTGAATTGTCTTCCCCACCGATTCCATCAATTAGTCACACTAGGGGCTAAAAAGGAAAACCCTCTTATAAACACTATTTTTAACTAACTACCCCTAGCAACTATCACTTTTTTTTTCTTTGGGCCATCATTTATTGCTTATTTAGGGTCAACCCTCTTTTCTAATAAGTAATTTATTAGCTAGATTTTAATCTCTTTAATATTTCTTCCCAATCTTTTACATTCCCATAAATTTCTTCATAGTTTTTTCTGTTATCTTGCCTAAAATGAGCGATCATGTAATAGGTTTTACTTTTTTTCCAATGATTACTATGAAATTTCCTATAAATTTTGCAAGATTTTATCTAAATAGTCAAGCACTAAAATTGTTTATGAAATTTTTCTAAATGGTCTTTAGCTTATGTTTATCTTATCATTTTCCTAAAACATTATTTCTTTAGTGTTTTTCTCAAAATACATAGCTGTTTTGTTTATGGTCTTTTACTAACACTTTATAGTTCTCTAATTGATTCAATTTTTACTAGCAATGATTCTATGGAGCTTTCAATTTGATTTTATTAGATGATATGTTGTGAAAAAAACCGTGAACTTCAAAGTTGATATTTGCATGTTTATTTGTGAGACTGATGATAGCCTCTTATCAATGCCTACATGCCTTAATGGCATTGTGAGAATAAGGGAATGAAAGATAGAAATAAGAGAAAAAGGGGGCGCTTGTGGCTTCCTCATCCACATGCACTTCAAGACATCCTTCACACCATGGGGGGAGAGACAAATATGATTGTTCTCACATGGAAAGTGGTGAGCAGGGAGTTGCATGTTTTGAGGACGTTGGAGGAGGGATGCAATGGGGGATTGAAGAAGAGGAGGTTTGGGGTTGGGGTGGGGGGTCAACTTGCAAGCATGGTGGTATGACATCCGGAGTTCTTGGTGGCATGTTCTTAATGCTGATTCGCGGTTCTCCAGTTCTTCTTCATCGCTGCTTACTCATTTGGTATGTTCTTGGAAACACGTCCTCCAGAAGGCTCAGTGGCATCCAACGGAGGATCGCTTAGCTACTAACTCTTTTCAATTGGAATTACTGGCAGTCTCGCGTTTACTTTCGTGGGAAGGTAAACATGAGCTTAGACCACAATTCAACCGGATGGCATGTTTGGGCTTGTCTTCGGTTGCGGATGCCACCCTTGCCAGTCGCAATGTGCTTATATCGTTTCGTACAACTAGGAGGCTTTTTAGGATCCCTCGTGGATATAGGCCTTTATGGGAACAGCTTTTGAGGGTGCTCCAGAGCAGACAACCCTTTCCTGCCCTTGCTTCGGATCATCTAGGAGGGTGGAGTGAATGTTGGGGAGGGGGGCAACTCGTCACCTAACAAGTGACAGGACAGGGGTGATGAGGGGGAGGTGGGGCTTGTCATTTTGGTGGCCCTAAGAGCTATTACCCCCTTCTTCAATCCCCATATTTTTCTACTACTAAACTTGAATGCTTTTTACTTTTTAGATAGATAAATTATTAAATAATATACTAACCTACTTCTACTAACTAAATATATAGTTAATTACTAACTTGATACATTCTAATTTTCCTAACATAATAAATTCATGTTTCTCACATGCATATAAGGGTTTGTGCATCCTTTGACTGAGATATCACATTCTCTTCCTTATAAAGAAATCAAGTTGTCCTCATCTCAACAAAGACTAGGGTATTATCTCTAAACATAGTTTATTCTATTGAAATTGCATTATGTTTTTCTAATCAACTATTTACAAGATACATAAGTCTAGGTATTTAGATCTATTATATTGGTTCAATGTTTGGTTCACTCAAGATGTCACCTCCATATTCTTAAGAAAACTCAAGGCTCGCAAGTGCCCCAACTTGTGTCATGGAAATGGGGGGCATCCTTTTGTAATGTAATGAAGCAGGAGCAATAGACCAAAATCTTGTTTCTTTATGCTAAAAATCGATTTTTTTTAAGGGTCTCGTATGAAGAAGATAGGAATTACCTTGCACAACAATCTTGATCTATTCCTAGGTTTGAGAAGACTAGTAATGACCACTTGCCATTGCATCACCATTATTTACATGAGAGATTAGCTTCTCCTATAAGCTAAAAGTAAGAAATCATTGATTGATTTGTAGCACAAGTGCTTGCTATAGAGAAGTAGGATGATCTTGATCTAGACACTCTCATCAATCTTGAGCCTAGACCCTTCACCACTAAACTCAAGTACATTTACTTGGTTTAAGAGGAATTTCTTTTCTTAAACAACCCTGTCATTGGTCAAAGATTGTACTTGGCAATCAATGTCATGATTTTCACTTCACATTAGCTTATTAATCCTTGAGCACAAAATCCAATATTATTTACACCATTATTATGCATTTCTTTGATACCATGTGTGATGTACCCATATCTAGTAGAGCCATAGAAGAGAATGTTTGGTATTGCTCAAATGCCTTTACTGAGCAACACTATCTTGGCCCCTTAGTATTTACAGACTTAGCTATTTAGGTGACTTTTGGTTCTGCCTCACAATAGAACGTACAATCTCAACCCACCAAGTTTGACCTAAGGGGCCTATGACCTATCAATCTTCATTAGAAATGTAGTGCTTAGCCAAGAAGGATCACTTTGCAAGTAATTCATTGGTTTGGAAGTGGTTTGAGAATGTTTTGGATAGGATGGAATGGTTTTGATAAGCTCATGATGTTTTATAGTGGAGATATGATGTTTTGACATGTTTTGTCGATGTCTTGTTAATGTCTGATTGTGCCTATTTGAGACTATTGACCTTCTATTTTGTTTCATTTTTATTTTTTATGGAAGGATGGAGTGATGATTGATTAATATTGAGAGTGTTTGGAAGCTTATTGATTGATTTTTTATGGTTTGGAATGATTTGAGAGAGCTAAAAGCTTTATGATGCTTTTGTAGCATTTGTAAATCCTCTATTCCTGTTCTGTTTTGTTCAATATACCTCTGTAAGTGTGATATGGATGAATGTGAAGCTTGGGAAAGTTTTCAATCTTGGGAAAAGATGAATATAAGTTCAAATTAGCTTGAAGAAGTTGAAGATCTAGCTGCTGTTGAAGACTTGAAGTAAAGATTGAAGTGAACTAGCATGAGAAGAAGCTAAAAATGAAGGAAATGGCATTGCCAAGAGGAGAAGAATTCAATGGATGCTTGCAAAGTTCCTTCTACCACTAAAGAATTGGAGATTCTCATTGCCAAAGCCACTTTCTACAAGAAGTTCATCACACAATGGTGGAAACATATTACCATCATGATGCAAGCTCTATGTGGTGGACTATTTCCTCTCTCTGTTGAAGCAATAGAGACGTGCATCTTGGTGGCAAATTGTTTGGGAATAAATTGAAGTGCAGAAATTGAGAGAATGATTATCCATGGGAGATTTAGCATTCATTGAGAAGTTCTAAATATCATCAAGTGGGAGATCATGAAGAAGCTTCAAGAGTCGTAGTCAGTGGTGGAGGTTCACGAAAACAAGAAAGAAAGTTGGAATTTGTTCGTGGATGCTTAACAATAGGATACATGGGACACATGGTGCACTAACAATCTCTTGTTTGTCCAATTAGCAACCCACTATAAGCTGGTAGATAGAGTGTTCTTCATAGCATACACTGTTGAAACCATCAGAAGTTGGCATTACTATGATGATGGCACCACAATGATCCTTAGAAGAATGAGTTTTGATACATTTAGAATGGAATATCTTTTCCTCTATAGTAGCGGAGTGAAAGTTGAATTCAGAGACATTGAAAAAAAGGAAGTGGAAGAAATGCTGGCAAAAGAGTCCTCTAGAGACTGAAGCCCCCTCCTGATTCTGTTCTATTGAGTACATACCAATTGGGTGGAGCCAACTCCCTGATGAATGATGCAATCAAGAGGCAAGCACTAGAACGAGTCCAGAGGTACATGAGAAGAGAGAATGCAAAAATCAAAGTCATAAACGAGCAGCAGAAGCCTCCTTCGATGCCTTAGCAACATTCTTTACAGAAATCCCCATGGCGACTCAAGGTTCCCTTCCTAGTCATATTTGCCTTGGACATATTGATGATAGGCCAACGAATGTAGTCCCGTTGCCCATCTTTAAGGGAGAGTACAATAAAGACCTTGATCTTCATGTAGCAGAGTTTATGGTCACATGTGTGGCTAACATTGCCAAAACCCCTGAGCATTGGTTGCCAATATTTTCCACCACTTTCAAAGTCACGGCATTTCAGTGGTATGAGAGACAAGCAATAGGAACTTTAAGCACATGGGACAGATCTAAAGTTGGCCATCCTCACTAAATTTAGGCATGAAGGTTTTGAAGAGCGGATGTGAGAGGAGTTCATAAACCTAAGTTCGTCCTCTGGTGAACGAGTAGAGCTTATGTCTCGCAAACGGATTCCATACTGAAGAGATGGACCAACATCATTTGGATAAAGGCATCCAAAAGGGAGTTTTTCCTAGAGGCCTACAACCAAAAGTTTCCAAATTTGTGGAATTGAGAAGACCAGTCAATTTGTAAGTTGCAGTGGAAGGTGCAAGACTGTATTACAAAGTTGAAGCAAGGTTGTCAACAATGACCTCAGGAAGATGAGTCTTATCTCCTCCCATGCCAAGAATGGTATACCCACCAAATGCAATCCTAGGGAAAATTCCCTACCCCTATCCCCAGATGCAAACAATGTTGCAGTATAGTGCACCAAATCCATAGTGGCCATAGATGACAGTGCCTTAAATGATGGTTCCACCACAACAACAGTGGCCTCAAATAGTTTCCCCAATGGTAACTTAACAACAATGGAATCTTACCAACTAGAATCAACAACCCCCAGTCTCAACAGGAGCTTTGAATCAGAACTAGAACAGAGGACCCTCTGGACCAACTCAACCAGTCTATGCAGTAATTATAGAGGCCTCCCAAAACCCTACTACAAGTACTCCTGGAGGTGAAAACCTAAAGGATTACTTGTCCAATTCAGTTGCAAGCATAAATAAGGAGCTTATGGATGTGATTACAGAATAGCTACAGACGCTGAAGGTGAATACCACCAATATATCCACTCTTGCAAGAGGTGGGAGAGATGTGATGCATTTTAATACAGAATAGCTACAGACGCTGAAGGTGAATACCACCAATATATCCACTCCTGCAGGAGGTGGGAGAGATGTGATGCATTCTAATACATGGTGTGGAAAGTTCCATCAAGCGGGGCATTTAATAATTGAATGTATCCAAAAACCAATCATTCCTAGAGCCTTCTATTCATACTATTTAAGGAAGAACTATACAGGGGATATTTGCTTTCTAAAGGAGATGCATGAAAGAAGAAAGAAAGATGAAGAAGAAAGATTTAACTTGTTGAAGTCTAAAATGACAACGCAAGACATTGGACCAAAGCCTAGGGAGTTCAGTCCTAATTTTGGCCCAAGGAGGTTTCCCTCTTAAAGTTACAAAGGATGAAAGTCCGATGGTTGCCAGAGATTAGGGGTGGAGTGTTACAGATGTGGAGAAAAGGGGCATATCTCGCGAAGCTCTCCAAACCCTAGAAGATCCATGGACTACAAAACCTTATGCAATAGATGCAAAGGAGAAGGCCATACTGCAAAAGACCTGTTCAAGTCCCGCTCTTATGAAAGCTACTCCTGAGACTCAATAGAAGACCCAAGAAGCTGATTCCAATTTGGTGGAATTAGAAGTTGCAACAATAATGCATACTAAGAAAGGAGAACATGTAGTTCCAAAAGAGAACATTCCCTCCTCTAAGACTGTGAAGTTCAACCTTCCTAGGAAGAAACAAAAAGGTATAGCACAAAACAATACAGTACAGAGCAGTATAGAGCCATATAGACAATTGCAGATACATGATTAGAGGTCCAAGAGATAAAGGATGCTGAAGTATCTCCTCAAGGAGAAAAAACATAGATGTTGCCACTCCTAGAAGAAAAAGGGAAGACAAAAGTGGGTGTGGCCCCATTCCCTGGCCGATTGGAGAAGCCTGTGGATCTTATTAAAGAATATGACTTGGCCAAAAACCTAGACACTTTTAACAAACATAACATTCAGACAATTGTTGATGTTGTCTCCTAGCTGTTGAAAGAAATTCAAAAGCATACCGACAAGAAGAAGAGGCTTAAGGATTGCTTCCTCAATAGCACCCAAGTCCAACAAAGCCTTAGAGCTTGTGAAAGAAGTGGATGTGGCTAATGCCTGCTTGGACCCTGGAACCCCAGATATTGGCGTGTGGATTGAATGATGTTTTATAGCATATGCATTGATTGATGGAGGCTCATTAGTGAACATCATGAAGGATGTGATAATGAAGGATCTAGGCTTGCAAGAAATGCAGCCTACGCAATGGCTTATCTAATTGGCAGACCAAAGCAAAATCCAGCCTTTAGGCATTCACTCGTATGTGAAGACAACCCTCGTAGAAAGAGATTATTGGCCGATATATCTATTGGTTAAAGCAAATTCCTACAGAACCTCATACCCTTTGTTGCTGGGAAGACCTTGGCTTTTTGAAGCAATAGCAAGGACAAATTGGTTTAAAGGAATCCTAACCCTAGGCAGAGGACCTACTAAAATGGTGTTGAAGTTGTATGGATTTCAAAAAGGCAATGGATCCACTTCCATCAAAGTTGTAACAGACTCCTCCAATGAAGTAACAAATGGCACAATAGGAGACGAAGAAGCCATCAAACAGATCTTCCCTAAGAAAATAGAGACACAATCCCTTACAATGGGCACTATAAGCCAAGTCTCGAAAGAAGCAAAGTCTTTGGCAATGGGTGAATACCTCGTGCTTGAACCCGAATTCACTTCTAAATTCACCTCTGATAGTGAGATAGAAGCATGGATGTATTATTCTCCTTGTTACATGGCCGTAGCAGAAACAGAGACACATACAGAAGCAGAGACATACGGAGAAGCAGAAGCAGAGGATATAACAAAGAGTCTGTAATTATCTTACATAGCCCCCATAAGGATAAAAATAGAGTCTAAAGATGACAAAAATGATAATGCAGAAGAAGACTATGAAAGTAGGTTAGAAGAATCTATTCTACTCGCAAAAGGCAGAGATGAGAAAAAAGTTCCAAAAGTTCCTGAAGCCTCAAAAGCGGAAGATCCCTTGCTGTTCGATACAATGACTATGATACCCTTTGGATCATATGCAAAAGATCCATAAGAAATGGATTAAGAAGAATAAGTCTTCATTCAGTAGTGGTTCTTGTCACTCCAATCCACTATTCTTAAGAGAAGATGATGATGATGTACCATGCCAACAAGTGGTAGTGCGGCAACCCAAACAAAACTCTAAAGGTTCATGTTATGTGACACTCTTGGATGCATCCTCAGAAGACGAGTCTTCGCATCAAGAGATAAATAACCCTTCCACCCAATCCAAAACCACTCTAATACATTTTCAGCTTCCCATGAAGCAAGCTAAGTCTCCACTGAAAGAGGAAGTTGGCTTGAGTGGATCATCAAAGGAGAAGAGTACTCCCTTGGAGTTAGATCTCTACCCAGAAGCTGTCTATGGGACATTCATATGTGAAGTGGAAGGTGAAAAGCAATTAACTTTCATGGATATTGAAGGTATTGAATATCACCTCAAGGTGGGTATTAATCTTCAAGAAAAAGACTATTAGTCTTGCGAGACCTACTAAAGGAGAACTTGGATGTGTTTGCATGGTCGTACAAAGATCTGAAGGGGATTGATCCCACGGTGTGCCGTCATCACATCGACATGCCAAACTTATGTAAAAACACGGATCTGGAGCATGGCAACTATGGTGGCTCATAGACCAACACTAGATTCATGAGTACTTAGACATTACGGGAATCAAGACTTGACTAGAAGTACAAACACAAGCAAACCAAGTATACTAGACTAGAGAATAAAATGACAATGGCATTGCATTCATCACATCATGAAAGTGACATCCAAGTACAATGTTATATAAAATAGAGTAGGTGGTAGCTTTCCCCTCTATGCCTATGGGATTCAATTTTCCTACATATCATTTGCCCATCTGCTTCGTACAAAGAGGCAACATGGATATGATTGCAAATCTCAACACCCCTCCTCAATCACAACCAGAGAAGTATAACGTGTGTAGAGAGGCTTTAGTGAGAAACCACGTGAAAAGTGTGGGCACACCACAAACATGGTAAACACAGAGGCTGTCGTGCAGAAAAAGCTAAGTGTGGGTACCAAAGACATGGTGGACATCCAGAGGCTGTAACAGAGGTCTCACAAAGTGTACAGAGGTTAGTAGTACAAGATTATGTGAGGAGTTTATAAGCTTATGTTATAAGCATTAGGGCTAGGCAATACAAGGCTAAAAAAGTCTATCAGAATAGAAGGATTGATGAGGTTTGTCCTTCTCCTGATGGTATTCTTCTTCTTTAACAACAACTAGATAGGACTTTTGGGACCTCTTCCTAGCATGATATAATTTCTTTGTGTGCCCGATCCTTTTGCAAAAGTCACATACAAGTTGATCTTTCTTGCCTTTGTACCTGGTACCTACATATAACATTTGTTCATCTTTAGAGGCGCTGGGTTCTTATTTGGATTTTACCTTCTTTTCTTCTTCTAGCAAGGAGGCCTTAATGTCAACCAGTTTAGGACTAGGCAGGTTGATCAATGTAGTTGACAGATTATTATAATCAGGAGGTAGGCTTTTTAACAACACACTAATACAAATATCTTCATCCATATTAAGATCAATTCCTGCAAGAGTTGAGTTAAGAGACTTTCCATGTAGTTTAAGTGAGTTGCAAATGATGTGTTTGATTTCATATCTAGCCTGAAAAATTCAATCAATAATCCATACTTAGATGACTTTGATTGTGCACCAAACAAAGTATTTAATCTCTTCCATGTATCATTAGAGGTTTCACAGGTATCCACATGGTGGATGTAGCTGTCATCCAATTCTAGTTTGATGATAATGGCCCGTGCCTTATCATCATTCTTTTGCCATGTGACTGCAAGGTCCACATCCCGACGCTTCCTCTCTTTGCCATTTGTGATGGCCCAGAGACCCTTCTTCATTAGGATGAGCTTGATGTGGGTCGGCCAGGTGTGAAACCCAAACCCTTTGAATCGAACTATCAGCGAGTCCTTGCCCATGTTGAGGTTACAAGATCAACATGTAGATCAGCTTCCAAAAAACTTCAGATTTTAGCAGTAGAAGAGTTGAGCATAAGTGCTAAGAAGCACTAGAGGTGATTAGTATCAAGAGATACTAGGTGACTAGTATGCCCTTTGAACTTGAAATCTTCAAAGATATTTCAGGTCTTCAAGTTCTTGCAAGTCCAAGTATTCCCCTCCTTGATTTGATGGTGGAGTAGCACAAAAAACTCAGATTTGATCACAATTAAAGCTGATAGTGTTAGATGACACAAGTGACAAGAGTTACTAGATTAGTGTCAAAAGACACTATGCCTGACTATGCTTCAAACTTGCCAAACAAAATCACCAAGATTTTCCAAAAATTTCCAAGGATTTTTCCTTCCTTGGTGTGTGTCACTGAGTAGATCACTGAATCAGAGTAGTAATAGGTTAATTTGAGTGGCAGGATAGAGAAACGAAAGTGAGAGATGAGCTTGAGCTCAAAAAGCTATGGAGGACTGAGAGTTAGGGTTCTGGCGACTGGTTTTTCTGCTTGTGTGCATCGTAGACTTGATCATTTCCCAAATTCTTTACATGGGTAGAATGCCTATCTTATGGGCTTTCAAAGCCCCATGGTGGCAGCCCAGATCGCAATGTGCAGGAAGTGTAGAGATGGTATGAATAGGTTGTGCGTGTTCAGGGATGAGTTATCCAAGCACGAAACTTCTCACTTTCTTTTTGTTTTGTTTGTTTAATCACAAAGTATATATGTATGTTCAACATATGGGTGAGCAAAACATGCCTTCAACATGTGCATGAGATGATGGAAATGTAGAAGATTGATCATTGCAGGTTCAATTTATGAGAGGGTTCTCCCCAGGACATCCAGGATTGCTTGCTCCTCCCACAATGGAGCTATCCATTTTTTTTTCTTTTGAATATGCTACTCCCGTTCAAATAAACTCGTTGTTATTTGTCCAAAGTTAGGCTATTGAGCCTCAGTTAAGTCCCCCTTGTCCATCTAATTCTAGTCTCATGCATGCAAACTCCACTTCTTGACTTACTTATGTCCTTTCCTAGTATAGCACGATCAACACCTGTGAATTCTCGTACATGCAAAATCCACTACAGTGCCTTCTAGATCCAGTCTTCCACAATCCCGCAAGTAGACCACTGACATACTCAATACACAACTGCCAATATGCTTTCATACCATAGACATAAATCCCTTTGATAGTGTATGCACCGTCCAATGAGTATGAAGGTCCATTGGATCAAATGTAGGTTTGTATTGCGGTCTAGCTCAAAATGCAGTAGGGAAGGTGGTGGAAATAGGTTGCCTTGCACTATAGAACAGTCAACGCAAGGTCTTTAGCACCTAGAGATGTTGCCTAGCTAGTTGTAAGATGGACATCATGCTCCTTGTTAACCCTCAAACGAACAAGGTGGAAAAGCTAGAAAATCTAAAGACGAAGACAAGGCCAAGGTAAAAGTGAAGCAGAAGACGAAGGCACGCCAAGAAGAATTTGGAAACACAAGAAGTGCAGAAAAGTCATAAATCAAGGAAAAAGGTGCATGAGGAAAAGCGCGAGTCTATACTGTTGTAAAAAAGTGCAAGGCGCACCATGGTTTATTTTAAGAGTGTCGGGCTCACCCGTGGTTTATTTTAAGAGTGTCGGGCTCACCTGTGCAATTTGTAAATGTAGACAGGCGGTGGAAAGGAAGCTAGGAAGATAGGACAACAATGGGAAAAAGGGCCTAGGCCATGGCCGGCCATGTAAAAAAGGGGATAAGGGGATGACCTCCCAAAAGGGATTTAGGGTTTTGTATATAAAGTTGAAAAGTGAATGAGAAGCTCACTCTTGTGTGTGGCCAAAAGTGGCTCTCCTCTTTTTCTTATTCTTCTTGTTCTTGCTTGCTTGAGCTTGTGCTTGAGAGAGGGAGTGTGAGAGTGTGAGGGAGTGAGTGTGTGAGGGTGAGGAACTGGGGAGGAGAAGCTCTCCATCTTCTCCTCTCTTCTTCTCTTCTCTTCTCTTATATTGTCTTACTCACGGCGATGGAGCTTGGAGCGTGGAGCTTGAGGATGGAGCTTGCTTGAAGCTTGCACTTGGATCGTGGAGCTACCAGAGTGCGGGGGAGAGGAGGTAACTTGATCGGCATGGAGGTAAGCTCACTACACTCATGGATAGGTAGCACGTCAGCTATGTGAGAGGTAGCCATTAGTGCTTGGTTTGGAACGCTTGAAGCAATAAGGGGTCCGTGGGTCTTGGCGGTTGAGCGAAAGCTCCCACATTTTGGTTCCGTTGCCGGGACTAATGGATTCAAGCCTTGAGTGCTTGCGCGCTTTGAATTGAGCATTGAAGTAGGGTTTTACCCAAACCCGTGCTTGAGGTAGATAGGTAGGAAGCGAGGGAGTTTGAAGAGGTATTTAATCTCCTTTTAGCAATTAGGTTTTTGGTTTTTTGGATTTGGAAAAGCATGTTGGAGTAGTGTAGGTGTTTTATTTGTGATTTGGATGAATTACGATAGGAAAAAACAACGAAAAAAATATAAAAATAAGCATTAGGATTTCTACTGTCATAACAGGGCAAGAGGCTTTGGTTTACTTGTCGATTTGCATTTTGGACTTTATTTGCTATTCCAGGTATATATAACTCTTCCCCTCTATCCATCGATTTGATCTGGAGGTGTGTGCGACAAGCCGTGACCTAAATCGTATTATTCGAACGATTTATTGCTGCGTTGGTCAAAATTTGCCGCGTTTGGCCCGTCCAAGTGACAGTGATTCTGGGCCGAGTCCTAGAATTGGCCCTCGGCCCGGTCGAATCAACCATTTGGCCCATTTTACTCGGACGCCCTCTGCTCGGCCCGTCCGAATCAAGCATTCAGACCAACTTGATATTTGACCCTTGGCCCTGTTGACTCGGCCCCATCCGGACAAGTTGACATTCGGCCCTCGGCCCACCCGGCCACTCGGCCCTTGGACAACCATACTCGGACTGGCTGAATTTGACATTCAAACCAGTTGCATTCAGCCCTTTCTCATTCGGCCCTTAGCCAATTTGACGGGCCGAATTGGGCATTCAGCGGTTGCAATTCGGACCTATTGGACCGAATTTGGGTTTTTTCAAATCTTAATATATAGACCCTGAAGCTGATCGAGAGACCATATAGAGCCGAAACCGTATCATAGACCTATCATTGGGCCTGAAATTTAGAGCGAGTAGTTCAAAACTTGACTACGGATGGTCTTTCAAATCGCGTATGGCATTTACCGTAATGGCGCTATGGGTCGGGGGGACTGCCCCCCCGGACCCCCGCAGAGGGGACTCTACCCCCTCCGCACCTCCTCCAAGTAGGTTGGAGAGAAAATGCGCGTCGTGACAGGTCCTCCAAATCAGACCCTAGTGTAGTAATGGCTCTACACGAGCATGGATTCTCACTTGCAAAAGAGCAACCAAAAGCCCATACCCGAACAAAGACAAACAGAGACCCTAGAACCTCAATGGGCCAATCTAGCCAACAAGGGAAAAAAGGCCACACTACAAAAACACGTATGTGTTGCGTCCGGAGGACTGCATCTAGTCAAAGTGGAATGGAACAACATCAAGCTACAACTGCAAGGATGACTAAACATGACAGTCTTAATGATAGATGCACCTCGAACGTCACTCCACAGAAAACCCAAGAAATCAGTGGAGAATCGACATCTTGTTGTGTAATTGGGGACTCAAGGGCATGTATTAGAAGGCTTAAATTTATAATCCAAGACTCCGAAGATGAAGACATAGTACCACCTGCTTATCTTAGGGTCAAACTCACCGCGAAAAGAGAGCACACTGTTGATGCTCTGATTGATGAAGGAGTAGATTTTAATATCTTGACCTATGAAGCATGGACCCTACTAGGCCAACCAGAGCTCACATCGACTAATGCAACTCTTAGTCCTTACATGGGACACCCACAAGCACTTATAGGGAAGTGCAAAATCCTTGCAACAATTGAAACTAAAAGCTTGCACATCCTATTTCATGTTCCTCCAAATAGTGCTAATTGCGGAAAGGAAACCCTCCTAGGAAGACCCTTCAAAAGGGCGACAAAGTGTGAGGTTGATTACGTAGCACAGAGGATACACTTGACATTACCAGGAGTGAGGATAATCACAACCTTTAGTAAGAGTGACCTCATCAAACCTCAAGGGAAAGATAATGAACATTTTGACATACCAGGCAAGTTTAGTAACAAGAGCAAGGACTTGTTGGAGGAGTTGATACAAGCACAGGTTGAACAATGAGAACTAGTGAGTGAGACCATGCTTGAAACAAGAAGGTCAGGAGACAATGCCAAGGATGGGCTTTGGACTTACGAATATCGGAGAAGACCCCAAAAGAAGCCCAAGCCTTATAGGCAAAGTTATCGATGGAGAGCCAGCACAATGCCGAGATGGATATCCAAAGCGTTGCTACATGCTCAAGGGTATTACGCAAGTAATCGATGGATTTGGATACCAAAACCCTTGCTAAACCTTCTCTATTAGCTGAAGGCCGGATTGCATCAAAAGCAAAGAAGCGTATGAGGAAATCTAAACAAAAATCTAAGTCTTGGGGCAAGAAACCAAACATGAGTGTTCGAAAGGAAGAGCCTTAGCCTAGCACGCGAATAAGTAGATGTCAGATGTAACCATTGAGCGTGCACAAAGACCACTAGTGCTCAAGGAGCTTTTGACTTCCCAAGAGGATGATGAGCATCACAGGAACAACGTTGATCATAAAAAGGCTGATTGCTCAACAAAGCAAATGGCACAATCGCCTAACATCCACGAGCAAATCTTCTAGCCAGTGTCCAAGCCACTTAGGAGTCCCAAGTCTCCTACACCCTCTTTCCCTAAACAGACACAAGAAGCACAACAATAGTCATTAAGTGTAGCTACTCAATCCCAATCTCTATCTCCATCTAAGCTTTCAAATGTCCAAGAGGTGGGACATGACACCACCCGTAGCTCTCGGCCCAAGGATGTGCCTGTGCAACCTAATGTGACTAGATCAACTGAGGCTCGATCTGCACAAGTGAATGCTCAAAGGGCAACAAAAGACACAACCACTTCTGATCTGCCTGAGAATCTGACACTGCAATCTCCTAATGGTAGCCAATCCATTGAGCTAGCTGCTACTACTTCCAATAAGGGATCACAATAGTCACAGCCTTTGGCCGTGACGACACCCCTTGCGGAATACGTCCTTAGCAATTCACCTATGGAAGAGGTGTCACAACCAACATCCTTGACACCTCCAGCACTTTCAAAGCACCTAAAGCCTACGCTTAAGGAGAAATCTCTTAAAGAGGTGGCCAAGGAGAGGGCGCATCTGACCAATCAACCTAGCAAGGCTATTCAGCAGGCCGTAGCCATGCCCCATGAGGACACACTAGAGAAAGGGAATGCTGAGGCCCAACCAAAACATCAATGATTGACCTAGTTTAGGGTCCTGAGTCCTTAAAGGAGACACCATAACTGCCCAAGAAAAAGAGGACAAAACAACTAAAACAATGGCAGTTGCAAGTGGTGGTAGAGGCCAATAAGATCGAGACCAAGAGCACTGAAGAGTTGAGGAATAAAACATCAAGCCCATCCACCAATGAACCCAATTCCATATCTCCTAATAGTGGTGAAACCTTAGACACATCCATGTGCTCTAAAAAATCAAAGAAACCATTACCATCAACAGTTGCTTGCAACACTCAATCCATCGACAACAGAACTCACATTGACCAATCAAGAGTGGATACAACACCTTCACAATAGGGTGACAAAACTATATTGGTCACATCCAAGGAGAACCATGACACAATAGCAGCAAGGCCTCAGGAGAAACATGGAAACCCCAAGAGCATAAGCAATCCTAGCGTTGACCAATCTTGCTCATCTAGGCCTGAGCCCCTAGTTATGCTAAAGCCTAAGGAAACTCCTAGAACCTTACATGAGATAGCAACCAAGCAAGCCCTCATTGAACATAGAAGTGTCATAGAATGCTTAACTGAGTTGGATGCTAAACTCAAAGTATTTGCACATGTCTATATCCTTGTGGACATGGGTGCATTCCCCAAGAAGCAGCTTGGGGAATACTTGCCATTTCCCCTATCCTAGGAAGAGCAAGAACATATTGACGAGCACTATAACAGACTCCTGCATGAACGCATGCGACTCACCTCTAACGAGGAAGCCGACGAACTACTCTTAACTGTAACATTCAATGATGTGCTCTGCCAACCAAATCTCTTAGAGATAGATAAACTAAAGCAACAATCAGAGGGTTGAAGTTAATTTGAAAAACGTTGGTTTGAAAATCGCGTTGCAATGGCCGAACTAGGAGCCCAGATTATAATAGCCTCAGAGGAGAAATTGGCTAAATGGCATTCTCAAAGAGACCCAACCTATGTGGCGGCTACTTCCTTTCGAGTACTAACTGCCATTCGGGTTATGGACTTAGCCGAAACTATCCAAGAGAACTCTCTGGCTAATAAGGTTCTCACTGAGGAGGAGTTACATGTTACTAGTAGACTTGGACAAGGTACCATGCTACTCGATGTTGCAAAATATCTATTGTTATTGAGTAAGCTACCACAAGTACTGGATGAGTGTGCCACACTCCAGTACAATCGTGAGATCTACAATTGGTTTTTATCCTC
This sequence comes from Lygodium microphyllum, assembly GCF_053477565.2. Taxonomy (NCBI): domain Eukaryota; kingdom Viridiplantae; phylum Streptophyta; class Polypodiopsida; order Schizaeales; family Lygodiaceae; genus Lygodium; species Lygodium microphyllum. The sequence continues at coordinate 44,333,708 of NC_141135.1, read as the reverse complement.
ACGAAGTGACATAGATTCGTAAATATGCACATAAATAAATAATGAGTTTTGTGACCCTGTACAGATAATATCAACACACACAAGTAATGATAGTCAAGTGCAGGGAGAAGAGTTGGGTTTGACAGGCTAAGCTCCTCAGGTCCTCCTCTCACCACACATTTGGAAGTTGTGTGACCATTCCCACCTCCAGGTGGAGGGCATGCAACCCTCATTATCGCCATAGAAAGCCATGACCAACATCTCTGATGGCGTAGATGGGGCACCATCCCCTTCTATACACCTTTCCCTTTTTCAGTCTATCCTTCTGGGGACGAGCCCTACTCCACTCCATGACTACCAATCCATGAAACTTTGCATAAGCTAAGATCTGCTAATGGCTAGAATACACCTCGTAGTCCAGGCGGGACAAACATCATCATGGGGGCCATCCCTCTACAACAAAAACTGCATGCCTCACCTCACCCCTCCTCATATGCGCTTGACAATCCATTGTTTAATCCCTTTCGTGCAAATAATTCTATCCTACCTGAAAGCCTAACTTGGGTTCACATTTTGCAGATTTGGCTATGCGGGCCCCCACCAGACGCTCGGGCACCACGTGCTTGAAAGAGGAGAAGGCAGCTAGAGACAAGCTAGAATTTGATGAATTGTTTAAAAGCATTCTTGAAACAGTTGCGGCCAGGGACTACACCATTAGGGTCTTGGTCGATATCTTCCCCGCCCAGCTTGACAGGAGCCCACCACTGGCATAGCCCCAGTTGTCTGATCACCCAAATTCACTCCGCCTCATACAAATAGAATAGGCCCTATGTTGTACAAGCTGCTTGCCAAATACAATCTTGTCATAACTTTTTATCCTTAACTGGTTAAAGGGGCAAGCCCCCAAATATACAAACCTTCCTTACTACTAATCCATGGCACGTCTTTAACAAGTGCCAATGAGATGCATTGCAGCCAATACCATAGGATTTTGATAAAGTAATATATTTTTGTGTTGCACCTGCTCATTATAATTGATGCATGTGACTTGCATATACTCTCACGAAGTATCAAGTGGATGCAAGACAACACAGGTCTTTGTATAAAAGTGTTCAATGCCCAAGTCACCGCAAGACCACCAACCTCACAAAGAGCCATGACGAAGCCACATCGTCGAAAGTGAAAATCACCCTTGCTGATCACCCACATCACATGTCCCAAAGTATGATCAGTGGGGCCACTTTCTCTTTTTGGGTCAAACTCTACACTTGGCACTGATGGCAGCTGTTACCTCAATCGTACCAACATCTCACGTTACAAAGAGGTTTTGCAAAATCTCCAGTGTATCTCCCCATCTCAACAACTGTTCCTCTAGCAATGAGGCTGGGACATAATCGTCATTGTAATATCCAGCCTCATAGACTTTGAATCTTGACATTTCTCAACCCAATTGAAAGGCTGATAGCCTCAACATATTGCAATGGTTGTACTCATGTTAATCTTTTAAAAAAAGTGGGAAAGAAAAGAAAAGAAGAAAAAGAAAAGAAAAGAAAAGAAAAGAAAAAGCACTCACAATCACAGCACGACACCTCAAATTAGGTACGCCCAGTGACCTTGGTCGGCTAGCTTCGTCTCTAGTTCCCTAGCCCTCTACACATCCCCCACAATTGTTCAGGGCACATCAAGGGCAGGACATACTTAGGGAGCTTGTCTTGCCTATGGTTAGACTTGTCACCCTGACCCATTTGCACAATTCCTTTTCGCACTCCGCCTTAATACCATTGCAATCGATCGTGGTAAAAATTGCACGAATGGCCATGAAAATTACACCGTACTCATCGAGCATGCCCAGTAGCTACCAACCGAAAGTTTGGTGTCAATGTGTTGATTATGCTACATCGTGCTGTCACAATGCAAAGGATGTCTCATACACCTTCATGTGTACTTGTCCTCAACGTGGACAACTTTGCTTCATCCACATGTTGTTATGAGGAACCGGCCCGCAATCTTCTAAGTATGTAATATCGAAGTATGTCTAAGTATGCACGAGCACTCACATAATGTCTACACCGAAATATATACACAGTTTGGGTTCTCAAGTGCAAGAGAATACTCTCAACTTACTAGAGTTTGACCTGTCTTCTAAACTAATCAAACTATGACTTGTGCACGATAAGAAGACTAGCACTACCCCCAGGGAGAGACCACATATGAGATGTTTTCAATCGCATGTACTGAAGACTCCATCAAATACATCACCAGCTCTTCATCATCACTCAATTCTGACCTCTTGACCATTCCTATCATGCAAGCCCATTAAACAATCGGCCTGCACAGAATCCCCACAAATCACCACATGTATCAGTCCCTAGCGCAATTCCCAGCAACGAACAGATCTACCCCCAACTCCAACCACCCTACCACTAGCCACCCACACCAACAATGTGGCCCCAACAACCTTCATCTGCCCACCACTAGAAATCCTCCAAGGCAACCACAGACGTCCTTGCCACCCACATCTTCGGTGCATGCTAAAGCCTGCTACCTTGACGATGAGTGCCATGGGATTGGCACTCGTCTAGGAGGGGGGTAATGTTAACCCTCAAACGAACAAGGTGGAAAAGCTAGAAAATCTAAAACAGAAGACAAGGCCAAGGCAAAAGTGAAACAGAAGACGAAGGCATGCCAAGAAGAATATGGAAACACAAGAAATGCAAAAAAGTCCTAAATCAAGGAAAAAGGCGCGTGAGAAAAAGCATGAGTCTATATTGTTGTAAAAAAGCGCAAGGTACACCATGGTTATTTTAAGAGTGCCAGGCTCTCACCTGTGCAATTTGTAAATGTGAACGGGGAGTGGAAAGAAAGCTAGGAAGATAGGAGGACAATGGGAAAAATGGCCTAGGCCATGGCTGACCATCTAAAAAAGGGGATAAGGGGATGACCGCCCAAAAGGGATTTAGGGTCTTGTATATAAAGTTGAAAAGTGAATGAGAAGCTCATTCTTGTGTGTGGCCAAAAGTGGCTCTCCTCCTCCTCCTCCTCTTCTTCTTCTTCTTCTTGCTTGCTTGAGCTTGTTGTTAACCCCAACACGAAGAAAGAAAAAGGAAATAAAAAAAGATGTAGGGCAAAGGCGGAAAAAAGGTAGCTCGGCTAAAGAAGGAAGAGGAGAAAAGGCCAAAAGCGCAAGGGCAACCTTAAAAATCCAAGGTAGCTGCAAAAGGGGAAAGGTTCATTTTTAAATACAAAGGCACACCCTAAAACCTTGTAAAAGAGTGCCAAGCAGTGGAAAATCCAGAAAGTTAAAATAAAAGACAAAGACAAAGGCCAAGGCAAGAGAAATGGAAGGCAAAGGCGCACCAGGAAAAGCGCAAGACAAAACTTGTGTAAAAGAGTGCAAGCGCACTGCGGTTTAACTCAAGGAGCACCGGGCTCTCACCCGTGCAATTTGTAAATATAGATGGGCGGTGGAAAGGAAGCTAGGAAGATAGAAGGACAATGGGAAAAAGGGCCTAGGCTACGGCCGGCCATGTAAAAAAGGGAAAAGGGGATGACCGCCCAAAAGGGATTTAGGGTTTTGTATATAAAGTTGAGAAGTGAATGAGAAGCTCATTCTTTGGTGTGTGGCAAAAGGAGTCTTCTTCTTCTTCTCTCCTTCTCACTTTCTTGCTTGTGTGTGCTCTTGAGAGAGGGAGTGTGAGAGTGTGAGGGAGCGAGTGTGTGTGAGAGTGAGGGATCAAGAGGGTGAAGCTCTTCACCATCTCCTCCTCTTCTTCTTCTTCTTCTTCTTCTTCTTCTCTTCCCTTCTCTCTTCTTGCGCACGCGGCTATGGAGGATGGAGCTTGGAGGTGGAGGAGGCTTGAGGATGCTTGAGCTAGCATCTAGGATCGTGGAGCTACCGGTGTGTGGAAGAGAGGAGGCAACTCATATCGGCACTAAGGTAAGCTCACTACACTTGTAGATATGGATGGCGCATCGGCTATGTGAGAGGTAGCCATTAGTGCTCGGCTTGGAACGCTTGAAACAATAAGCGGTCCATGGGTCTTGGCGGTTGAGCGAAAGTTCCCACATTTTGGTTCCGTTGCCGGGACCAACGGATTCAGGCCTTGAGTGCTTGCACACTTCGAATCGAGCATCAAAGTAAGGGTTTCCTCGAACCAGTGCTTGAGATAGGTAGGAAGTGAGGGGGTTGAAGATGGTATTCGATCTCCTTGGCAAGTAGGTTTTTGCTTTCTTGAGATTTATATTGTGAGATGGAGTAGTGTAGGTATGTACTTTGTGATTTGGATGCATTAGAGTAGGAGAAAACAAAGAAAAACATAGAAAATAAGCATTAGGGTTTACTGTTGCAAAACATGGCAAGAATCGTGCAAAAGTGGTAAAAAACTCGCTTGTGATGCCTAAGGTCGGCAAGTGAGTTATTGGGGGGTGTCAATACTATACTCGAGAAGGGGTATAAGGGCCAAAAGTGGCAAGAAAGGCCACATTGTGCATTGCAAGGTTTCAGGAGAGCAGGAGAGAAGAGGAAAGCTTGGTGAGGGGATCTGCTTCAATCTTGGCATTAGAGAGATATTTGGCCAGCCCAGGTAATTCTACACCTTCCCCTACAGTAGTAGGATGGATTTGGAGCTGCTCGACAAGGGGGAAGGCCTCCAGCTTGGCACAACAAATTTCGTGAGAGTCGGTGAAAAGATACGCGGCGCCCGGCGCATCCGAGTAACGATGACTCTGGTTCGAGGCCCAAACTTGGCCCTCGGACCGCTTGACTCGACCCACTCGGCCACTACCACTCGGACACCCACACTCAGGCCGTCCGAATCGAGCACTCGGACTACCTTAGAGTTCAGCCTCGGCCCACTCGGCCATCTGACCCTGCATCGGCCCACTTGCCCACTTGACCTAGCCTCGGCCCACTCAGCCCTCGGATACCTGGGTTCGGACCGGTCGAATTGTGCATTCGGATGGTGGTTACGTACGGCCCTTCCCACTCGGCCCTTGGATGTGCCGAATTGGGCACTCGGACCCTGCAATTCGGACCAGTTGAGCCGAGTGTGCAGTTTCACCAAATTTTCAGAAAACTTTACCTGACCCGGCCAACACTCAGTAGCGTGAATTGTTGAAAACCCATAGGACACTCAGAACTTGATTCTGGCACACGGAATAGGAAAAATCGTAGGGCGCAGGCGCTTAGCAGCTAGAAGTATGCAGTTGCGCAACCAGGGACTTAGATGTGAACCGCTGAGTGGAAAAGCCTGATTGGACCAAAAAACGAACGAGGCAACGAATTAGAAAAACTCTAAACCGCGAAATTGACCCCACGGGTCACATAGAGTGAAAGGCGCATTGTAGATCCACCACTGGGCCGAAACTTCGAGCAAGTGGTTCAGGATTTGGCTGAACAATCCTCGAAACTGTGCATGGTAGTTATAGTAACGGCCTTGCGGGTCGAGGAGGGGACTGTCCCTCAGACCCCCGCCACAGAGGGGGTCTGCATCCTCCCCAAGTAGGTTGGAGAGAGAACGTGCGCCGTGACAGGCCCTCCAACTTAGACCCTCAGGCAGTAATGGCCCTACGTGAGCATGGATGCTCACTTGGAAAGGAGCAACCAAAAGCCCGCACCCGAATAGAGGCAAACAGAGACCCTAGAACCTTAACGGGCCAATCTAGCCATCAAGGGCAAAAAGGCCACACTACAAGGACACATGTACATTGTGTTCAAACTACGTCTAGTCAAAGCAGAATGCAACATCATCAAGCTACCAATGCGGAGATGACTAGACATGACAATCCTGACGATAGATGTACCCTGAGCAGCGCTACACAGACAACACAAGATCTTCGTGGAGAGTCCACGTTTGACTGTACAGCTAGGGACTCAAGGGCGTGTATCAGAAGGCTTAAAGCTGTAAACCGAGACCCAAACGATGAAGACATAGTACCATCTGCTTATCTTAGGGTCAAACTCACCGCAAAAAGAGAGCATAGTGTTGATGCTCTCCTTGATGAAGGAGCAAATTTCAATATCTTGACTTACGAAGCATGGACTCTACTAGGTCAACCATAGCTCAAACCGACTGATGCAACTCTTAAGCCTCACGGGGAAAACCCACAAGCACTTCTAGGGAAGTGCAGAATCCTTGTAACTATTGAAACAGAAAGCTTGCAAGTCCTGTTCTATGTTCCTCCAAATAGCAAGAATTGTGGAAAGGAAATCCTCCTAGGAAGGCCCTTCAAAAAGGCAACAAAGTGTGAAGCCGACTATATAGCACAGAGGATACACCTAGCACTACTAGGTGTGAGGATAATCACGACAGCAAGGGTGACCTCACCAAACCTCGAGGGAATGGCAAGGAGTATTCTGACATACCAAGCAAGCCTAGTAATGAGAGCAGGGAGTTGTTGAAAGAGTTGATACAAGCGCAGGTTGAACGGAGAGAACGAGTAAGTGAGGCCATACTTGAAACAAAGAGGTTAGGAGATAAGCCCAAGGATAGGGCTTGGACTTACAAATATTGTAGAAGATCATGAAAGAAGCCCAAGTCTTATAGACGAAGGCATTCATGGAGAGCTGGCACGACGCCACAATGGATATCTAAGGCGTTGCTTCGTGCTCAAGGGTATTATGCAGGCAACTGATGGATTTGGGTACCGAAACCCCCTGCTTAACCGTCTCGGTCAGGAGCCCAAATTAAGTCAAAATAAATGAGGCATCGGAGGATCCCTAAACGAAAATCCGAGTGTCGGACCAAAAATATTGGAGTGATTGTGTCCCTCACGATTGAAATCAAGAAACCGAACATGACCAATCAAATACTAAATCCTCAGCCTAGCGTGCCTAGCAAGCAGATATCAGAGGGATCCGTTGAGTGTGCATGAGGTCCTCCACTAGTGGCCAAGGAGCCTTTGACTTCCCAAGGGGACAAGGAGCACCACATGCACAACGTCATTCATGATAGGGCTGATTGCGCAGCAAAGCTGACGACGGAATCCTCCAACAATCACAAGCAAATCATTCAGCCGGTGCTAGGTCTGCCTAAGAATCCCAGGTCCCCTATGTCCTCTCTTCCCAAACGGACCCAAGGGGCACAACGACAGCTCTCAATGGCAGGGGCTCACTCCCAACCTCTGTCTCCATTAAAGCTTCTAAACACCCAAGAGGGGAAACATGACACTGGCCGTAGCTCTCAGCCCAAGGATACTCCCGTGCGACCCAATGTGACTGGATCAACTCAGGATCGATCCACACATGTGAGTGTTTAGAGGACAACAAAAGACACGACCACGTCCGATCGCCCCAGGGACTGCACACTGCGATCCACCAAGAGTAACCAACCCACTGGACTAAACGCCACTGCTCCCAATTAGGGATCGCAATAGTCATAGCCCTCGGTTGTGATTGCACCCCTTGCAGAACGTGTCCCTAACACTTCATCTGAGGAGGAGGTGCCGCAACCAGTATCCTTGACAACTCCAATCCATCCCAAGCAACTAAATCCTAGGTCGAGGAGAAACCCCTCAAAGACGTGGCCAAGGAGATGACACACCAAACCACTCAACCTAGCAAGGCTATTCAGCGGGCCACGGCTATGTTCCATGAGGACACACTAGAGAAAGGAAATGCTAAGGCCCAACTAGGCACAACAACGGTTGACCTAGTCCAAGGTCCTGATGCATTGAGAGATATGTCTTCACACTGACTAAGAGAAAGAGGAGAAAACAACACAAACAACAGCAGCTACAGGTGGTCGTGGACCCCAAGAGCATTGAAACCAAGAGCGCTAGAGAGCTGGGCAATAAAGCATCATGTCCATCCACCAATGAACCCATTGATGTCTCTCCTAATAGCGGTGAAATCTCAGACACACCCGTGTGCTCTGAAAAGTTAAAGCAGTCGTTGCCATCAATAGTTGCTTCCAACACTCAATCCACCGACAATAGAACTCACATCGACCAATCAAGAGTGGAGATAACGCTGCCACAACATGGCGACAAATTCATACCAGTCATGTCCAAAGAGAACCATGACGCAATGACGAAGCCTCAAGAGAAACATGGAAACCCCAAGCTCATGAGCACTCCTAGCATTGATCAATCTTGCTCTTCTAGGCCTGAGTCCCCAGCTACACTAAAGCCCAGGCAAACTCCTAGAACCTTGCGTGAGATGGCAACCGAGCAAGCCCTCGTGGAACATAGAGGTGTTGCAGAATGCCTAGCTGAGTTGGATGCCAAGCTCAAGGTGTTCGCATGTGTTTATGTCCTGGCAGACATGCGCGCATTCCCTAAAGAGCAGCTTGGAGACTACTTGCCCTTTCCTTTATCTTGGGAAGAGCAGGAACACCTTTATGAGCACTATAGCAGTCTCTTGCACGAATGCTTGTTGCTCATCTCGGGCGAGGAAGCCGACGAACTGCGCTTAACTGTCACATTCAATGAGACGCTCTGCCAATAGAATCTCTTAGACATAGAGCAACTAAAGCGACTGTCAGCAGGCCGAAGTCAATTTGAGCAGCGTTGGTGTGAAAGCCGCACTGCAATGGTCGAATTAGGAGCTCAGATCATGACAGTCTCTGAGGAGCGATTGGCCAAATGGTGATCCCAAAGAGACCCAACCTATGTGGCACCAACTTTCCTTCGAGTGCTGACTGCCATTCGGGGCAAGGACTTGGCTGAACCAAGCCAAGAAAACCCTTTGCTTGATAAGGTTCTCACTGAGGAGGAGTTACATGTCGCCAGTAGACTCAGACAAGGTTCCATGCTACTCGATGTGGCAAAATATCTATCAATATTGAGTAAGCTGTCATGTGTACTAGATACGTGTGCCATGCTTCAGTACAATCCCGAGTTCTACAATTGGTTTCTATCCTCGTGAAGTGATAGGGATTTGAAAAAATGTATATATAAAAACAATGATTTTTGTGTCACCCTGTATAGACATTATCAACACACACAAGCAATAAAAAGTCAAGCGCAGACAGAAGAAACGAGGCCAATAGGCTACGCTAGGCCGGTCCCCCTTTCACCAGATCATGTCCGCCTCCTGGCAAAGGGCATGCACCCCGTATTGCCACCATGGAAAGCCCTGACCAACATCCCTAGTGATGTAAGCAGGGCGCAGTCCCTCTCTATACACTTTTCCCTTCCCGGCCTATCCTTCTGAGGATGAGCCCTCCAAATGCAGGACCACCAACCGATGTAACTCGGCGTGAGTCAAGATCTGCTCGTAGTTAGAGACTAGAGGGACACCATTACAACGAGTACAACATGTTCTGCACCTTCTCTTCTAGTCATATGCGTTTGACATCCCATATTGAAATCCCTCCTATGCGAACAATCTTATTCCGTATCAAGGCCTAACCCTTGGATTGCATCTTGCAGGCCTCTAGAAGGAAAACATGGAGAACCACGGACAGCTGGCATGTAGAGACGCTCTTTGCAGACGACGGGAGCACACGGCACGCGCCCCTCCACCGGTGCGCTATGTGCCCACTCTCAAGAGATATGCAAAGAAACGCGGACCTAAACGGCACCGCCCCGGATGAAGGCCTAAAAATCCTCGGACCAGGAAAGTCAAAGCTGAGCTAAGCGTGCAAGCCGTGGCAACACCAGTGGCACAAATCCCCCATGAGCGCTCAAGCACCAGATGCCCAAGAGCAGGAAAGGCGGCCAGGGACAGGGAAGAGTTCGATGAATTATTTAAAGGCATTTTGGAAATGGTGGCGGATCGGGACTATACCATCCATGTCCTAACCGACATGTGCCCTGCCCGACCTCACGATGATCCCCCACCAGCACCAGCCTAGTCGCCCAACCAATCGGACTTGCCTCGCCTAGCAGAAATCGACTAAGCCCTATGATGTACAAGCAGCTTGACAGGTTATCAGGACCTAACTTTTTGTCTTTTGATGGGTGAAAGGGAAACTCCCCACTAGTGTAACTTCTTCTGCCTATCGCTAATGTATGCCGCATCTTTGACAAGCGATCGCATGGGTAGTGCAATTAACATCATAGCATTTTGGAAAGTCATATTTTAACATAACTACATCTGTTGAATTACTTAACGAAATCAAGCGTGTGCTCTCACGACGTAACAAGTGGATGTAGGATAACATAGGTCTTTGTGCAAACATGTTCAACGCCTGGGTCACTACAAAACCACGACCGTGCGCTAACCGCAACAAAGTCACACTGCTGAACGCGAACAATCACCCTCGCGAGTGCCCACATTGCACGAACCCACGCGTAGTCATGGGCTACACTCTCTTCTTGGGTCACACTCTACACTCACGATAGGGGACGCTGCAATCGTACCGATATCGCAACAACAGCTCCCCTAACAACGAGGCTAGGGCAAATTCATTACGGTCATATCCATTTCCTGTGCCTCCGAGGCTTGACATGGCCCGACCCATTGAAAGGCTCATAGCCCCCATATGTTGCAATGGTTGTACTGTGGCAAAAAAAAAAGCACCCACGAGCACATCACCGCACCCAGGGGTCCTCAAATTAGGTGCGTCCAGTGACCTTGGTCGGCTGGCTCCGTCTCTAGTCCCCTAGCCCCCTAGCATCACCCACAATACTTCAGGGCACATCAAGAGCAGGACATCCCTAGGAAGCTTGTCTCGCCTGTGGTTAAACCTGTCACCCTGAACCATTCCCACAATTCCCTCTCGCACTCTGCCTTAAAACCATGGCAACCAATTGGGGCACGCACTGCACGAATGGCCATGAACAGTACACTGTTCTCATCCACAGGCCCAATGTTGCTCACCTATGACTCGTACACTATCCCCGTGCCCTATCCTGCTACGTCTACAATCACAATGCACACGATGGCGCACCCACCTTCACATGTACTTCTTTCCACCATGGACCACTTTGCTTCATCCACACGACGTTATGAGCCACCAGGCCGCAGTCTTCTACCTACATAATATCTAAGTATGCACGGCCACTCACATAATATTTGCACGAAAGTCTATACATAATTTGGGTCCTCAAGTGCAGGACAATACTGCAGGCTTGCTTAGAGTTCGACCTGTCTCCCAAACTAATCAAAATATGTCTTGTGCACGATAAGAAGACTAGTACTACCCTTAGGGAGAGACCACATGAGAGGTTTTTCAATTGCAGGTATTGAAGACTCCAACGAAGGTGTCGTTCTCACTTCATCAACACTGAAGTGTGAATTCCTATCCTTATCACCCTGTAAGCCTGCCAAGAATCATCATGTACTGAATCCCCAACAAACCGCCACTTGTACTCCATCCGTGTAACCCCCCCAAATTATAGCCCTACCACTAACTCCCATTGCCCTACCACCTACAACTTAACCCACCAATGTGCCCCCAACGACCTTCCTCCCCACCACCACCAACACTTCGCCATGGCAACCCTCGACGTCCTTGCCACCCACGTCTTCGGTGCATGCTAACGCCTGCTACCTACGATGGTGAGTGTCATGGGACTGGCACTCGTCTAGGAGGGGGGTAATGTTAACCCCAACATGAAGAAAGCAAAAGGAAATTAAAAAAAGATGCAAGGCAAAGGCGAAAAAAAGGTAGCTCGGCTGAAGAAGGAAGAGGAGAAAAGGCCAAAAGCGCAAGGGCAACCTTAAAAATCCAAGGCAGCTGCTGCAAAAGGGGAAATGTGCATTTTTAAATACAAAGGCGCACCCTGAAACCTTGTAAAAGAGTGCCAGGCAGTGGAAAATCCGGAAAGCTAAAATAAAAGACAAAGACAAAGGCCAAGGCAAGAGAAATGGAAGGCAACGGTGCACCAGGAAAAGCGCAAGACAAAACTTGTGTAAAAGAGTGCAAGCGTACTGCGGTTTAACTCAAGGAGCGTCGGGCTCTCACCCGTGCAATTTGTAAATATAGATGGGCGGTGGAAAGGAAGCTAGGAAGATAGAAGGACAATGGGAAAAAGGGCCTAGGCTATAGCCGGCCATGTAAAAAAGGGAAAAGGGGATGACCGCACAAAAGGGATTTAGGGTTTTGTATATAAAGTTGAGAAGTGAATGAGAAGCTCATTCTTTGGTGTGTGGCAAAAGGAGTCTTCTTCTTCTTCTCTCCTTCTCACCTTCTTGCTTGTGTGTGCTCTTGAGAGAGGGAGTGTGAGAGTGTGAGGGAGTGAGTGTGTGTGAGAGTGAGGGATCAAGAGGGTGAAGCTCTTCACCATCTCCTTCTCCTCTTCTTCTTCTTCTTCTTCTTCTTCTTCTTCTTCTTCTTCTTCTTCTTCTTCTTCTTCTTCTTCTTCTTCTTCCCTTCTCTCTTCTTGCACGCGCGGCTATGGAGGATGGAGCTTGGAGGTGGAGGAGGCTTGAGGATGCTTGAGCTAGCATCTAGGATCGTGGAGCTACCGGTGTGTGGAAGAGAGAAGGCAACTCATATCGGCACTAAGGTAAGCTGACTACACTTGTAGATATGGATGGCGCGTCGGCTATGTGAGAGGTAGCCATTAGTGCTCGGCTTGGAATGCTTGAAACAATAAGTGGTCCGTGGGTCTTGGCGGTTGAGCGAAAGCTCCCACACTTGTGCTTGAGAGAGGGAGTGTGAAAGTGTGAGTGTGTGAGGATGAGGGACCGGGGAGGAGAAGCTCTCCATCTTCTCCTCTCTTCTTCTCTTCTCTTCTCTTCTCTTGTCTTGCTCACGGCGATGGAGCTTGGAGCGTGGAGCTCGAGGATGGAGCTTGTTTGAAGCTTGCACTTGGATCGTGGAGCTACCTGAGTGCGCGTGAGAGGAGGTAACTTGATCGGCATGGAGGTAAGATCACTACACTCATGGATAGGTAGTGTGTCGGCTATGTGAGAGGTAGCCATTAGTGCTTGGCTTGGAACACTCAAAGCAATAAGTGGTCCGTGGGTCTTGGCGGTTGAGCGAAAGCTCCCACACTGTTAGACACTAGTGTGTTTAGCCACAAACTGTGAGGATTCTTGAGAATGAGCAAGATAGAAGATAAGATAGAAGCTAAATCAACTGATGCCAAAATCCTCTATGTATATTTAGAAACAAAAGCACTACACTAATTCTCGATATATATAACAATGAAATCCCAAGTACAATGTCTTGTTCAATAAGGTTCCAACTCAAATACAAGAAGAGTGGCCTTTCTGGGCCAAGGCACTCGTAAACTCCATTTTAAAATTCCTTTCTGCTGTTATTCCAACAAGAATGATCCGCTTAAGATTTGCCCATCGGCTCAATCTTTACTCCAGTGTCTATTTACATTTGTAGCCATATTAGTATAGGTTCATTCATTAACTCAATGAGAACTTGCTTTCACCTCTTCCTCTTCTTCATCTCTGTCAATTTGCTCATCTTTCACCAGGCTCTCCATCGCATTTGCCTCTTATGTATCACTTTTCTCACATATATGAATCCTTGTTCCTATCCTTGGTACCCTCATATTAGTCTCCATCAACGCATATGTTTAATGCAATAATTTACATTCATCAGATTTAGTTTTATCCTGTCTAGAAAATTGTCCTACAACACCTTCTTGTAGAAAACTGCTCGTGCCTTTTGAATGGTAACTTAGATTGCCAAGCTTTGAAAAGAAAAATTGTAGCCCCACTTGTGATCTACAACTTTTGTGAAGACCCCTGGATCAAATGTTGAAGGTATCAACCCCTAACATTTTATGTGCAGCCTATAACTTTCTAGGATCACTTTCTTTTTAATGAAAGCTTGGAAGTTTTGGGATCTTATATGTTATGGGGTTGTTTTAATGAGCTGATCAAGTTCAGAATGCATTTTTAGCTCATCAAACATTTGGTCACACATTGTGCCTGCTTGTCATATCTTCTTTAGACGCCCCCTTCATGGTGTTCAGTGGTGAGAACCATTAATATACTTGCACCCTTCCACAGAATAGCTTGAAGTTGTGCCTCAACTAGTTTATAATAAAGTCTATGATAGAGCTAGTGTTTTGAATCTATTACATAAGGATTTTGTTGGGGTAAAGGCGCCTCCGTCGTGCCGCCCCGTGTATTACTACACTGACAGTACCCGCCACTGCACACTGCAGGCGGCGGGCGTCCGTCACGTCACTTTATTCTTTACATTCATTTTAGCGACTAGTAAATAAAGGAAGGCCCGGTCACACATTGTGACTATTGGAGTTCCCATTTCTTGTCTCTCTCTCTCTTTCTTGCTCTTGCTCTCCCGCCATAGCTCGCGTGCAAGCTTCGATCCTTCTCACCTTTCAACTGGTATCAGAGCTTGGCTTCCTCTTGCTCAAGCTCGAATCGGTGCTTCTCTACCTTCGCATCGACTCCCTTCACGCATTGGCTCTCCATCCTGGCAGCCATAGTCGATCTCCCGAGCTTCCGACACTCCCCGGCTTCTCGAGCTCCCTCCCGGTATTGTTGGGCTTCTTCAGGGCCTTGCCCTTGAGGTATTGCATCAGAGTTTGAAGGGTTTTACTTCAGTTCTCAGTTTTAAATAGGTGGAAGAAGAGGGGCAGCCATCATTTGAAGCTTCAAAGCTCCATATCTCCCTTGCCCTTTGCTTTGGGCATTCATGGCTTTGTGTATGCCCTCTTTGGGGCCTCTTTGAGCCTCCCATCCACACCAACATTGCCACATGGAGCAGCCACTTCCCAGGACAGCCTGCACTGAATTTGCACCAGATTTCTGCCTGCCTACTCATCACGTTTTTAGCCTATATGCCTTGGCTCCTAAATGAGCACTTAAACAATGGTTTCTAGAAGGCATTTGAGCTACTTTGAAAGCCTCTTTAGGCCTTGTGCTTGGCATTGAAGCTTTGGGGCTGACATTCTCTGATTTGGGACTGTCATTTACTATTATATAGTGCTGGAAATAGGGCAGCCACACTTGGCATTGGCATTTGATGCTTATACTCTACTCCGGTTACCTTGTTTGATGCCCGTATGCGGCCTACATGATGCCTAGTGCCTTGGGAATGCATGCACATGATTATGCCATGATTTTGGCCTGAAATATTGGCTGAAATTTCTTAGTTTTGACAGTCAAACTTGGCTGTAATAACAGTGGGCTGAAGGTACTTTGGATGCTTTGTCACTTACTTATTGGTATCGGATGTATGCTTTGGGATTTGCCATCATGTATTTGACATTTGGGGACGACTTTGAGCTCATGTTTGAGTCTATGGAATGTATTTGAGCTACACATAAGCTCCGTCTTGGTTGGTATTCACTGGCATTTGGACCGACTTGGCATGCTCTTGGACCGCTTATGCCTCATGTCTATGCTTGACAGTTAAGCTTCATACATTACATGCTTTGGTTCGTGATATATGCCGCTTGGTTCGTCTATGCTTTATCGACATTGGGAGCTTTGCCTTGGATGTATTTGCGCATTTCCGACTCAGTTTGATCATTTACTTGGTTGCTATCGGATGTCATTGAGTTGATAGAGATCTTATTTTGGGATTATG
Source organism: Lygodium microphyllum (assembly GCF_053477565.2). Classification (NCBI taxonomy): domain Eukaryota; kingdom Viridiplantae; phylum Streptophyta; class Polypodiopsida; order Schizaeales; family Lygodiaceae; genus Lygodium; species Lygodium microphyllum. The sequence goes on along the minus strand of NC_141135.1, from coordinate 44,318,316 downwards.
TATTGCTCATTGGTTGCTTCCATCAGTTGCTTCATGTATGTCATGCTCTTGGGATGTGTATGACGCATTGACTTGGTCACTTGTCACTGGTACTTTGTCTTGGGTTGCTTGAGCCCTTGAGCTTGTTTGTACACCTTTTGTGCTAGTGGGAGCATCTTGCATGCTTACTTGACCTTGAGCAGGGATTACATGCTATTGGAGCAGTATATATCATTGAGCAGTTACAGATGTATTGAGACTTTGGGATTATACTTCGACAATTGGATGTTGCATTGAGTATATGTCTTGGTTCATAGGATGTTTATGAGCTGAGTCTCAGTTTTGGATCCGCTTTCTTTTGAGTAGACACCTATTTGTGTCAGGTTTTGGCAGTTGCAGGTACATTTTGCCTAGATTGTCTGGGGATGTGCCTCTTACTGGCAGATGCTATTTGACATCTCTCGGTGTTATGCTCATGTATTTTCACTGTCATTTGGCTTTGCTTTGTCCTCTTTATGCCAGCTTTGGACCTAGCATTGTTTAGTTGACATTAGATCCAGTTTTGGGACAGTTTGCTCTCATTATTGCAGTTCTGAAATTTATTACAGCAAGCATTTATTGGTGGACTGAGCAGTATTTTTTATGCTGAAATATCTTGATTTGGTGTACCACACCCAGTACTAAGTGGGCAGCATCTTTTGGCACACTTTTCTCGCCATTTGGAGCTCATTTCAGTGGATTTTGGGCATTTTCTGCAGTAAAACAGCAAGCAGTTTTAGACTGTCTGTGCATTTCCAGCCTGCATTATGGCGTCCTCTTCGACTGATAATGCCGTATTTAACATCACAAAGTGGATACCAACTACTCTTATTGAAAGAGTCAAATTTGACAGGTCTTGGTGCAGAAATCTCAGATTAAGCCACTTCGGTTGAGCGGGCAGTAGCCTGCAACTATGAACAATGACGACTGGCTTGAACTTGATGAGCTATGCAAGTCCACGATTGTATTGTATCTCACTGAATAGGTACATTATAATGTATTTGAGGAAGCACAGAGTGCATGGGATCTATGGAATAAGATCAAGAATCTTTATGATAAGAAAAGTCCGGCGAGTCAGATGTACTGGTTGAAGCAGCTTATGGATCTGCGCATGAAGGATAATGCGACTATGTCTGCTCACTTGAGCCAGTTCCATGCTATACTGAAGAACCTGACTTCGCAGGATATCACCTTTGGAGAGGAAGTAACTCCTCTTTTCTTGCTTGGGACTCTGAATGAGTCATGGGATGTATTCCGCACTGCCCTATGTGCCTCTAGTGATACTCTGAAATTGAATGATGTTGAGAGTGCTCTTCTGCAGGAAGAGGTTAATCGCAAAAACTTGGATGCCTCTCGTGTTTCACATGCTTTGACAGTTAGAGGCAGGAATGACAGGAATGATCGTGGTCATGGCCGTGGCCGTGACTCGCAGAAGGGTTAGTCTAAATCTCGTGGAAAGTCGCGTAGTAAGTCGCGTGGGCGCAACGCTAATGTCACTTGTCATCATTGTGGGAAAAAGGGCCATATCAGACCACAGTGTCATGAGTTGCGCAATGAGAAGCACAAGGATAAGGGGAAAGAGAAAGTGCAGGAGAAGTCCTCTGATCGCAGCATAGTACCTGTGAAGTCCAGCGTCAAGATTGAGGAAATTAATGTCACGCAAACCGAGGATTCTGATGGTGGTGATGAGTTCATACTTGCAACTAGTTCTTTTGATACCTCACACTTGACTGAGATACCTAGTATGTATGCACAGTGCTGGTTATTGGATTCAGGTGCGTCCTTCCATGTGACGCCTTACCGTGAGTGATTTCACTCTTACCGTACTGTATCTGGATCAGTTAGACTTGGAGATGACATGTCTCTTGATATTGTGGGCTGTGGAGATATTCAGTTGTAGTTTTCCACTGGCAGTTTCTTTTTGCTCAGGGATGTACGTCATATACCTGCGCTTACGTGCAGTCTTATGTCTACAGGACAGTTGGATGATGCAAGGTTTCATGTCTATTTTGGGGATTCTGCTTGGAAGATTACCAGAGGCAGACTTGTGCTTGCTAGAGGCGCCAAGGCTGGCAGCCTCTATCCTCTTGTTGTATCTAGGTCTTCTGTAGACCATGTTTTGGCAGTGGGTTCTATCCCACATGTATCACTTTGGCATGCCCGTTTGGGGCATATGTCTTTGAAGGGAATGAAAATGTTATTTGGTTTGCAGTATCTTCCGCCTTTGGACTATGCATGTTTTGACTCGTGTGATCATTGTCTTTATGGTAAGCAGAATAGGTCTACGCATAAGAAATCGGGTAGGCCATGCATGAGTGAGCCCTTGGCTTTGGTGCATTCAGATATTTGTGGGCCCATGCCGTGTATGTCTATGGGTGGCGCGAAGTACTTTGTTACCTTCATTGATGATTTTTCTAGGAAAGTGTGGGCTTATCCCATAAAGCAAAAGTCCGATGTCTTGGCAGTCTTTCAGCGTTGGCTTGCTCTTGTTGAGAACCAGACTGGGTATAGGCTGAAATGCCTTAGGACTGACAATGGGGGAGAATATGTCTCACGTGCTTTTGAGCAGTTTTGTGATGACAGGGGTATTAAGCGTCAGTTGACCGCCCCTTACACCCCACCCCAGAATGGTTTGGCTGAGCGTATGAACATGACTATTCAGGAGCGTGTCCGCTCTATGCTTAGCCATGTAGGCCTACCACAGAGCTTTTGGGCTGAGGCAATTAGTACGGCAGTGCATGTCATAAACCGATCGCCTTCTAGTGGATTGGATTTCCAGGTTGCAGAGGAAGTTTGGGCTGGTAAGCTACCCTCTTATGCGCATCTCCATGTCTTTGGATGTGAGGCATTCTGCGATGTGCCCATGGACAAGAGGAGTAAGTTGGATCCAAAGAGCATTAAATGCATCTTTCTTGGTAATGGTGATTCAGGAGAGATGGGCTATCACCTATGGGATCCGCAGGCGCGGAAAATAGTACGCAGCCATGATGTAGTCTTCCATGAAGACAAGATGCACATGCAGCCTGAGAAGGTGGTCGAGATATGCAGAGTGATCTTTCAGGAGGAGCCTAGAGCTCTTGCACAGCCAGTTGGACAGCCTACAGCTGCAGTAGATGCTCATGGTCAGGGTGTTGGATAGGCAGCTGGGCAGGTAGTAGAGCCTGCAGTGAGACGGTCTGCTAGAGACAGACGACCACATGATAGATTTCAGCCCTCTATGCATTATGCTTTGGTTACAGATGCAGGAGAGCCTTTCACTTATGATGAGGCTATGCGCAGGGGTGACATTCACTCTTGGGAGAGGGCTATGCAGTCTGAGATCGACTCCTTGCATAAGAATGAGACTTGGGATTTGGTTGCCTTGCCTAAGGGCAAGAAGGCTTTGCCATGCAAGTGGGTGTACAAGCTGAAAAGTACCCCTAGACACCCCAAGCCGGCATACAAGGCTAGATTGGTAGCAAAGGGTTTTAAGCAGGAGCATGGTGTAGACTTTGATGAGGTCTTTTCTCCTGTGGTTAAGATGACCACCCTACGATTGGTCTTGGCTTTGGTTGCTCAACTTGACTTAGATCTATATCAGATGGATGTCAAGACGGCTTTCTTACATGGGGACTTGCATGATGAGATCTATATAGAGCAGCCTAAGGGCTTTGCAAAACCTGGCAGGGAGCACCTAGTGTGCAAGTTGAAGAAAAGTCTTTATGGCTTGAAGCAAGCACCTAGGGAATGGTATCATAAGTTTGATGCCTTTATGCAATTACAGGGCTACAACAGGAGTGCTATGGATCCGTGTCTTTACACGAAGAAAGCCCGTGATGGTTCATTGCTTATTTTGGTACTCTATGTGGATGATATGCTGATAGCAGGGAAAGCTCATGATGAGCTAGATGCTCTTAAATCTCAGCTGAAGAAGAGCTTTGAGATGAAGGATTTGGGACAGGCCTCTCACATACTTGGTATGCGCATTAGACGCGACAGGCATCAGGGACTCCTCTACTTGTCACAGAGGGAGTATATTCATAAAGTCCTTGAGCGCTTCCGCATACAGGATGTAAAGCCTATTGGCTGTCCATTGCCTTCTTATGTGAAGGTATGACAGGCCAATTGTCCGCAGACAGATGAGCAGAGGGCCGAGATGGCCCAGATCCTTTATGCTTCAGCTGTGGGCAGTTTAATGTATGCCATGATAGCCACTCATCCAGATATTGCCTTTGCAGTTGGTGTTGTGGCACGCTATATGGCTACACCTGGCAGGAAACATTGGGATGCCGTGAAGGGTATCATGAGTACCTGAAGGGCACAACAGATATGTGTATTTGCTATGGCAGCCAGGATACAGGGGTCGTGGGGTACATTGACTCCGATTATGCAGGACATGCAGATAGTAGGAAGTCCACTTCTGGCTATGTATTCACCTATGCTGGAGGTGCTGTCTCTTGGATGTCCAGGGTTCAGGTGTACGGCTTTGTCTACCACTGAGGCCGAGTATGTTGCAGCCACTGAGGCTTTGGGAGGTTGTTGGGGTAAAGGCGCCTCTGCCGCCCCGCCCCGTGTATTACTACACTGACAGTACCCGCCACTACACACTGCAGGTGGCGGGCGCCCGACACATCACTTTATTCTTTACATTCATTTTAGTGACTAGTAAATAAAGAAAGGCCCGGTCACACATTGTGACTGTTGGAGTTCCCATTTCTTGTCTCTCTCTCTTTCTTGCTCTTGCTCTCCCGCCATAGCTCGCATGCAAGCTTTGATCCTTCTCACCTTTCAGATTTGTGAAATTATTTTATGAAAAAAATAAACTTACGGTAAGGGATTTATAAATTATGGTAAAAGTCACAGAAGGGTCAAGAAAATATCGCAAAATAGGTTACATAGGGATATATAAAACATGCCATGAATGCATGTGATATGTAGGATTTATATACCAGTGAGATAGACCCGAGCCAATGTCACTCTCTTTATATCATACTAAAGCACACCAATGATAGGTTACTTTAAATGTTAGGGATTTGTAAATAAGATGAACTTGCACTATATCTCACACCAAGTTAATGTCAATGTGAGGCAAAGTTTGTAAGTTTACCTACAAGAATTGGAGTTGCGCTCACCCAACCATATGCCATGTAACACATTATGATAAGATTGATTGTTTCTTTCATAGTTGAGATTATGAATCGTGTTTTTGCTTTTAAACTTGAAGTTTCAACACCACAAGTATATAACACCTCAAGTTTAAAGAACTATATTGTCCTTTTGAAGTGCTTAGTACCTTGCAAGGTTACATTGTTAATGTGTGTTCCTTGCTTGTCTTCTAGTTCTTTCATAATCCCATTGTGTGACAATCACATAAATATAAAGATAGTGCAAAAACTTTAGAGGCACTATCTTAGATACATTATGTTAGAATGGTTGCAAAATTGCCCCACATGATTAGGATAGTGAGAAGGAAAAACTGTTACACCACATGAAGATATCTTATTGGCTTCTTTCTTTATGCACGGTGGACAGTTCATGATAGGGAATCTCCCTTATGCAGCTTTCACATCTATGCACAAATTACAAGAAGACAAGAACCCCATTTATTAGAGGGTGAAATGAGTGAATGTGCAAATGAACTCAACCAATCCTCTTTGAGAGATTAGACTTTACTACCATGGCAAAGGCTACTTTTCGTCTTCAATGGGTTTGTTCGATTGTCTTGGCTCTTTGCAATAGTGTATATATGAACTTATAATGCAATACTGGTGTGCTTTATATTTGTGTATCTCTCTCTCTCTCTCTTTGGTTTTTTGACAAGACTTGAACTTTGAAAGATGACTCAAGATGTATTCAAGGTTTGAACTCATGCATCACCCATATACATACCTAGATGCTCAAACCTTTCATCCTTTATTGTTGTGGAGAGAGAGAGAGAGAGAGAGAGAGAGAGAGAGAGAATCTCTAATGTTGATCAAATGGATATAGGCCACATGGTTTTACGTTGAATGCATAATGATGAGACTCTCTTGATAATCAAAGAGTGTTGAGTTCAATTCCTACATCGCACAATCATGTAGAACAAGAGTTGTGAACATGGGCTAGCAAAAACAAGTGGCTTACGAAAGGGTAGCCACTTTGTTAGGGAAAAGGAAAATCTCAAGATTTCTTCTCATTTCCTGCAGGCCGTGGGGCTGAGTTTCCAAGGAGGCGAGGAGGCTCACTAGATAAAAGGACAAATGATGGATGGTGCCAAGGGACGGAAGGAGAGCAGAAGCGATGGAGACGAATGATGGCGAGCGGGAGCTACCCGAGGATGTGATGCGCAGGGTGCTCTCGCTGCTGCCGCTGCGCGACCTCTTCCGCCTGCGCTGCGTCTGCAGGCACTGGCGCTCCCTCCCCTTCTCCCTCCTCTTCCTCGACCCCCTACCGCCATCCACATCCACCACCTGCGTCTTCCTCTTCCGCCTCCTCGCGCGCAGGGTCAACCTGACCTACAGGTACAGCTACAAGTCAACATGGGTGACCTACAGCTTGGACTACGACCGGCAGCTGGCGGGCTCCTTCGCCTTCGACGACGACGACGATCGCCGGTCTCATCATCATGATCGCTTCTCTCACGAGTTTCTGGCTCCGAGCCCGCTGCTGCAGCACCTTCACACGGGGACTCTGGAGGTGGCGGCCGCCGCGGGCGGCCTCCTCTTATTTGGCCTCCGCCCCCAGCCGGACGCCCTCCGCCTCTTCCTCTACAACCCGGCCACCAAGGCCCTGCGCGCTCTCCCGCCCACCCGCTGGCCGCCCCAGAAGCTGTCCATCATGGCCGGGGACCCACCCTCCGCCCGCTACCGCATCCTCTCCCTCGCCCGCCACCTCCGCCCCGGCACTGACAACCGCCTCTTCTCCTTCGAGGCCTTCGACCCCGCCGCCCCCGACGCCTGGCACGTCATCAGCCACGTCAGCGCCAACCTTAGTGCCGCCGGCGAGCTCCATGGGAACGCCCACAAAGTCATGGGCTTCGTCAATTCCAAAGCTCTGTGGGCCGCCCATGGTTCCTTCCTCTATTGGATGCCCACCCTAGACCACCAAGAGGAAACCGGGCTCCACACGCACCTGTCCACATGCCGCATCGATAAAGGCTACTTTTACCGCATCCCCGGACTCCCCTTTAAGACCACCTTTGCCAGCATGTGGCCCACCCCTACTGGCCTACAACTCATCTGTGGAGTCGCCTCCCAGCAAGAAACAAACACATCTCCACCCCCCACACATCCACGTCGATACCCTATACCACCACCAGAACTCCATAATGTTACCATGGATGTCACCCTCTCAGTTGAGGTATGGGAGTTGCACCAAACCAAGGAGCAACCTCATGAAGAACTCCAAGAAGTATATGGAAGCAGAGACCTTCCCCAAGGCATGCATTGGGAACTTGTTGAGAGAATGCCTCAAGACCTTTGGGCCCAACTTACACACAAAAAGGGAACCAATGGGCATAAGGTTGCATGTGTGGTCACACCCTCTAGCCACAACAATCCTCAAGTTCTAATAGTTGCCGATGAGGGAGAGCAACAGATGGTCAGTTATAATGCTCTCCAAAAGACGTGGAAATTAGCTCCTAGTTGCACCAAGATTCTATCTAATCTCTTCCATGATGCGGACCTAGACCATTACAAAGTCCTTCCATGGACAATCTCCTTCAAGCCTAGCAACACTCTTGTATGATGTTTGAGTTCGATGTTACATCACTAATTAGAGGATTTGTTTCAAGTTGTATGCAATGTACATTATTGCAACACTGAAGTAGTTTGTATTTTAAATTATTCACCCACATCTTAAAATAATTTTTTTCACACGTGTAAGCAAAGCTATAAAGGTCATGTAAATGAGATACAAGGGCCAATCAAACTATGCTAAATATTGCCAAAATGATACATTTGCAACTTTGCAATTAATAAATATATTCAAAACTCATTTCTCAAAGTAAATAATCAAACTACTTTCTTCATATACAAGGTCTTTTAAAAAAAGATAAAGAGAAACATAATACACTATAAACAATATACTTCTCAAAGTCTCACATTTATTTAAGAGAAAGAGCAAAAGAAAGAGAGATATTGTGGAATGAAAAAGATGCTATATTAAGCAACACTCTAAATGGCAAGGATATCATATACATAATTAAGCAACACTCCAATGGAACTGTTGTGGGTAGTGATAACACTTCATAAACAAGTTCTCAATGTTTGGGTGTTTAGCAATTCACTCTAAATATATGTTGGAGACCTATAATTTGTCAAATTGAGGTTCCTTGCAATAATTCAAGTCTTCCTTTAATGTTTTTGAAGTGGGTTTTCCCACTTTGTTGTGTAGTAGGTGCAATAAATGGTAGCACCATGTGCATACAAGATGAATTGAAGACATGTTTTTTCATATAGTGCCATTGTTTGCACATTGAACTATTTAGGAATGTAATTTCAACCTTTCTTTTTTAGAAACTAGAGTTGGGCTCAGTTATGAAGGAATTCAACTATGGGAAAGAAAAGCATGATTTTTCTTTGAGGAGGTTTAGAATGAAATTTGACAAAATGTGCCATTTTTTTTTGGCATGTGGAGCAATGGTGATGTGTGCATTTGGGTGGCATGGTGGTAGAAATCTTTTGTTAATGGTAATAACAAAGTCCACAAACCCAAATGACTAACACACTAGCACAACTGTAGATGGGTGCATCCTTGATCCATAGCAAACCATAGTCATACTAGCTTCCATGAATTTGGAATTCCTTCCACATAGAAGCAATCATCTAGTTTTCAATGTATTGTCCTATCAACATCTAGGAACCTTTTTGCTACATTGAAATGATGGACATAGATTGGTTCACACTCAACAACGGAAGGAAAAATAGAAGGGATATCATCCAATGTGTGCTCATATTATTTGAAAGAAAAATTGTGCTTTTCTTTCAAGCCTACCACCACCTCTACCCACCTCACATCCCTGAAAAAAAATATTGGCCAGAGGAAGATGTTCTACTTTACATGTGGCAAAATTTTACTCAACAAAAGTGTGCATAAACTTTTGTGATTGGTTGCTTTTAAAGAACTAGAATTTTATTTTCATGCGCTTCCACCACTTTTGTGAACACCCATGGTAGATCTCCTCCACATTGCTAAAACCTCTAACACCTTAGTGTGAGCCATCATAGTACTATTACAGTTGTGTGACAAGGTCAGTGTGGCTATCAATTACCATATAAAGATAATATTAAGACCATCGGACTATACATTGTTTCAAGTTTCCCAAGCTTTGCATCAAGCTAGGCTGATGGTATTTTTCCTAGATATATGTTACAAAGAGAGCAAGATTCCATAGTCACCACACCATTGTAAATATAAAAGCTCTTTTTGTAGAATGTGGATGTTTGAAGGGATTCTAGATATCAGTAACCTGTGCAAGTTGAGTCAATGCTCCACATTATTATCACTTGTAACATCTTTTGCATGGATCACTTTTCCTTGGAGCTTCCATTTTCTAAGATGGACCCAAATGGATTGTATAGCACTTCCATTGTTAGGAAGAAATCACCTATCTTTGTTTATTAGCTCTCACTTAGGACAATGTTGGTACATGTTTCGTGCTAGGAAGAGTATGTTGTAGGCTTAGTTGCAAACATGGAATGAAATGCTTCTCTTTGCAATGCTCAACCTTAAAATAGACTCAAAGGAGTGTAACTTCTCTAGGCGCATTCTATTAAATTGAGTAACTATACTTAACAACTTACTAAGGAGTGTAGAGGCCATGTAAAAGATGCCAACAAGGTCCTAGTCTAGTGGTTTGAGTATTTTGGGCGTGTGAGTTCAAACCAACTAATTGCGCCTTCCTCTTCATCAAGCTCATGATCTACATCGCATTCTAATGCATAGTCATTGGCTTGAAGCGTTTGCACATGCAAATTCCAAGTCTCAATGAGTCTCATACCTTACTTAACATAAAGGGGAGAAGCTAGTTAATCTTTGATGAAAAGGGGCACACTTCACTACTTTAAAAATAAATGGTAGTATAATAAGGGATATACTACACTGCTCTAACAATAAATGTTAGTGAGAGCTTAGGTTTCATGCCCACAAGCATAACATCATTGTCATTTATGAATTATGGCACTACATTTTGATTTGGCTTGATACTAGCCATCACATTTATAAGAGAGATCACATGACTTTTGAGATTGTTTAATTGCTTCAATGACATTTGATGTGCACAATTTTGAAAACAATTGTCACATGATTATTTGTTTAAGGAGGAGGCAAACATATGAGATGCGTGATAATATTTAAATTATTAGCTATCATAGCATATCTGATTTAACAGCCTTGAAAGCTACTCCCCATTGCATGATAATAATAATATGTTGCTAGAGAGCACAACCAACTTGAGCGATGTTTTTGTGGCATGGATGCTTTGACCACTTGCATTTTTATAGGCTTCTAACACTTGGCAAAACTTGAGATGGCTAGGTCACCACTCGAATCCAAGGTTGTGAATTCTATGTGTGATGCATAGAATACAATTTGATGAAGCTTGACAAGGAACTGAAGTGGATCTTGTGCCACTACATCATCAACTATGGCAACGTCTCACTGGGGCTAGCTGTATGGTAACTAGAGGCTGCTCCTGAAAGATCACCCTATGTACCTCAATCGCCTACTCTAGTCTCATATGCATCTTATCCCATGGAAGATAATATCATGGCTATATATAACCTTTCGAGCCTAAGAATCCCAAAGATGATATCCCATCTCACCTGCATCTCCATATCCAAAAAAGATGCATTTGACAGACTTTGAATCCAACTTATTATGCTTGTCTTTGGAAATATGGCAGAAAGCTTCATAGCCAAAGACTTGCAAGTGTGCATATGAGGGAGGTTTTCTAGACCATACCTCCTCTACAACTCTACCAACAAGAGCAATGCATGGGGATCTATTAATGAGATGCATAGTAGTAGTAACTATCTCAACCCAAAAGTATTGTGGTAATCCTCCTTGACTAAGCATACTACGGACTCTTTCTTGAATAGTCTAGTTTATGCACTATGCAATACCATTTTGGGGTGGAATATATGGGGTAATCAACCAACACTTAATACCCGTCTCATCACATAGGTACTCAAAAGTCTTAGATACATATTCATCCCCATTATTAGACCATAGGCATTTCAGCCTACATCCAGATTAGTTTTCAACCATGGCAAGAAAATGCTAAAATGCAGGAAATATATCTAATTTCTACTTAATGGGATATGCTCAAACCTTATGCGAAAAATCATCTATAAACATAAAAAAATCACACTGCCCAAGGAGTAATAGGGCATGGGGCCACAAATATCTGAGTACACAAGCACTACAGGCTCACCCACACATTTAGAACCAGACTTATTATGCGAATTATGAGTCTAGCTATAAATACAATATTCATATGAATCAAAACAAGAGTAATCCAAGGACAAGAGATACTACAAGTGAGTTAAGACTTTCATTCCTTTCAAAGACATATGCCCAAGACAACGACACCATAAGGATTAATGCGAAAGATTGGTCACAAAACTAATACATGGTCAATAGACCAAGAAACAAGCAAAGGATAGAGGCTATCAACCTTGGGGCAAAAACCAACCAACCGCAAGTAATCTTCCATGAAGAATCACCAAAGGAATGATACCTAGCATCATCCAAGTGCTTGGTTAAAATAAGGCTTTTGGTCAAAGCTAAGGCATTGCTTACATCATAAAGCACAAATGAAGCACTAGTACATCACCTGTACCAATGATGTCCAATGCAATATCATCCCCTGGTCTAACAAAACTCGTATGAGTAGGGTAGTTGTGAAACCAATGGTGATGCAAGGTAACATGAAAAAAGCCATCAAATCAAGAAGCCAACACTAGGAGTAAGTAGATGGTGCATCAATCAATTGAGTAGCATCAAGAGATAAAGTTGCAAGAATATAATAATCAAAACTATACTTCAACGTATTAATCTTCTCTATCTTTACATTGGACTTACGTACAATCTGAATGGACTTTGCGTTTTCATATACTTTTCCCTTGCCTTTCTCGTTGTGCCTATCATTACATGTTTTATGGCGCTAGAGCCTAATATGATTGTCGGGACTTAAAATGGATCCGGCATTGGCTCTAACAACTCTACTTAGGCTCCTAAAAATGCCAAACAACCCCACATGGCCTCACAGGCTAGGAGTATTTGGATACTATAAATAACTCTTCTAACTGCTATGTTTGTAAATACAATTTTGAATTGTAGTCTAACTGATTACCCCTCTTGACTCCAAGCAAAGGAGTTTCCCACACATAGATGACTATGTCACCTCAAATCACATACATAAAGGGTACCCATAGCCTATTGTTATGGTCCCTATGGCTCTTGTACACCTCAAGGATTGGTCCCAATATATGCTATCCAAAACATACAAAACATCCTAACGTACTTCTTTCTTGATATTTATCGTTCCAGGAGACTTTCATAACCTCAAATGATCTTTCCCCCAAGAATAAATGCACTAACCTATAACTAGGGATCCTCTTTTACTCCATGTGGGTCAACAGATTTTCTAAACAATTGCTATACATCCAATAAATTTATTTCGATACCATGCTTTTATGCTCTTTCCATGCAAGGTGAAATACTCTAAAGTGCACAAATAAAGGAAAAACAATCATATATTTTCATGCTTTTCACTATACATATTACGACGATGTAGAAGATAACACCAAGAAAATTTGTGCTACTATCTTCCTTATACTAAAAAAACTAACATATATGTATATGAAAAATATTAGAAAACCAACACATTTAATTTCATTTTCCCCTTCTCACCACCCCCTATTGATAGGTTTTACAAGTGTTGTCATATTCTTAGGTGTGTACTAAAATGGAAAAAATTTGCTTAGAAACATACTTTAACACGCAATGTGAGGCCATGCTGAAGCAGTCTCCATATCCTGGAACCCATAAAAAATTGCACAAATATATACTTATTTTCCACAATATTGGGATCCATCTAATCATTCAATTCTCCTCAAAATTCCATTTTTCATAAATTTTCGTAATTTTGTGCATATGAATGCCTTTTAAAAACCAGTTATTATTAAAACAACCATATTGATCAAGCATTTAGAAAATATATTTTTGATTTTTACTCAACAAGAATGCTTTATATGCATATATACCATTCATTTTTTCCATTTTTGAATAAAATGAGACTTATCATATACTCTTTCCTAAAATCACTTTATTTTTCTTGAATTTTAGGATCACTTAGGCAACTCGGTGATGCTCCACACAGTCCCTAATAGCCAACTTCATGCTCCTTTGCTCTATTGCTCGCATCATATCACATTTCAATATCCCTCTTCCTCCTAGGCCGTATAAATAGCCATTATTGCAAGAGACAATGACTGAAAATTGATCTTTTGATAGAGCGTATCATTCTCAATGATTTCTGCAGCAAATTTTCAAGAATCCAAAAGGCGCTGAAAAAAATGCATCCCCCACCTCAAATGAAGAATTTTGGCTATTGAGCCTCTTCTTAATCACTCATTACAAAATAGTTGCTTCAGTCCTCGTGTGTTTGCACTGTCGACAAGTGGTTCCACTAAAATCAAAGGCCAAACGAGCTCGGATTCGAGATCTAAAAGGGCATCTGCATTCTTGGCATCGTTTTCTATTGACTTGGTCTCCTAAATGTTATTTTTGCCTTTGGCAGCAACTTTGTAACATAAAAGTTGCAATTCTTTAAATAGATCGTCTAACAAACTTCAATTGATGAATAGATGCTTCTAATGCATTCTAAGCCACCTACTTTTGGTTAGAAAACTCCGATGCCTCTTTATTTTTACCACAAATGCTTGAATTTTGGCACCTACTTGCACCTCTCATTGGCAGCCACATGATAGGGTGACTCATGCCGTCAAACCCATGAATTGATATGCACACAAATAAAATATGGTGAGGATGAGACGACTTCAAATAAAACACACAAGATAACATAGAACATAGCTCTCACTCTACCCCCTGACAAAGATAACACAAAACATTGTGCCCGCTTGTCATATCTTCTTTAGATGCGCCCTTCATGGTGTTCAATGATGAGAACCATTAATGTGCTTGCCCTTGCATAGAATAGCTTGAAGTTGTGCCTCAACTAGTTTGTGATCAAGTCTATGATAGAGTTAGTGTTTTGTATTTATTACATAAGGATTTGTTAAATTCTTTATGAAAAAAATAAACTTACAGTAAGGGATTTATAAATTATGGTAAAAAGTCATAGAAGGGTCAAGAAAATATTACAAAATAGGTTACATAGCGATATATAAAACATGCCATGAACACATGTGATGTATAGGATTTATATACCTATGAGTGACAAGCCGGAGGGTAAGATCCCCAAAATGAATAGCTCAAGCACCAATACTATCAAGAGAATTGCCATGCATGGTGTCATCTACATTGTAGATGCACATGAAAACTTGCAAGAAACACTCTCTTTCATAAAAAAAATTATTTTTATATGCACAAAAATCAAGTCACTTAGAAGATAAGTCATCACCACCTTCCTTGCTCTTTCCATCTTTATAGAATAAAGAAATGAAAGTGCAAGAGTGGAGTGGTATGAGTGGTACCAAAATGAAAGAGAGAGAATATGAGACAGGGAGAGGTAATGTGGAAAGGAGGTTGCAACCACCCTCAACCATCCCCCTTATCAACCACTCCTCTATCTACCTTTCCTATAACCTTTTGTGTGACTAAATTTGGTGCAAGTTGTATGTCGAAGGCATGTGTTATTGTATGTCATCTTCCTCTTCATCTTGTTTCATAGACTTCAAGGACACTCCAACAAGAATCCAATCCATAGTATAGAAATGGATGCACAAACCAAGGCCACCTCTCTACTCAAAGCCATTGTGATTGTTGACCTTTTTGAATAACAATTGTACAATTGTTCAATATTAAAGATGAAATCATTAAATGAGCTAAAGCCACATTACATGAATTGAAGCAAGGAAATTCGAATGAAGTTATTGTGGATAAATTTACTTTGGATAAAGTTTTTGGTCTCAAGCGATATGAATTCAAGTAAAACCACATTAGATGAGCTAAATTATACAAATTTGAATAAAAATGTTACACAAAAAAGAGAGAGTATTAACCTTTTAGGCAAGAGAATTGGAGATAAACTTATGGACATGAATATGGCCCAATAACCATAAATGAAAAATGAGCAATACAATGATGTATTAAGATGTCCATCATTCAATCTTCATCGAAGAAGTATACCAATGCAAAGCCTAAAGTCTCGAGAATCATCGAGTTCTTTTCCTCATTATCCTCCCTACATGCATCAACATCAACCCTTTGCATACCCAAAACCTCTCTTTTTTTAGTACTATGCTAAAGATGGGCCAAGACTCCACATTCTATATCTACTATGCCTCTATAGTAGAGAGGACCCTGCATTTCTGCACCTTAGACATCCAAGAAACAACACCTCTAGCAAAGGTGAAGACGTAGCCAAATGTGGACTTCCTACTATTTGCATGTCTTACATAATAAGACACAATGTATCCCACGACTCCTATATCCTAGCCACCATAACATATGCACATTGTTGTTGTACCCTTTAGGTACCTCATGAGATACTTGATGGCATCCCAATGCCGTCTACTAGGTATAGCCATATAGCATACTACAACTCCCACTGCAAATGCTATGTTGGGACGAGTGGCTATCATGGCATACATCGCCCACTACAGATCCATAAGGGATCTTGGTTATCTTGGCCTTCTGTTCATCAGGTTGTAGACAATCAACCTAACTAACCTTCACATGAGAAGGTAAAGGACAACCAATAGGCTCAACATCTTGCAAATGAAACTGCTCAAGGACCTTCTAGATGTACTCCTGTGATAAGTAGAGGAGGCTCTTAGAGTGCCTATCCCATGTCCTTCATCTCAAAGATCTTCTTGAGTTGACCTTTCAAGGCATCCAACTCATCATGAGCACTCTTAGCAAAATCAACATATCATCCACATGGAGGATCAAAATCATAAGGTTGCCATCACAAGCCTTCTTCATGTATAAACACGCATCCATATCACTATGGAAATATCCTTGTGAATGCATAAAGGTATTGTGATACCATTCCCTAGGTACTTACTTAAGGCCATAAATACTCTTTTGTAGTCTGCACACTAGGTGTTCCCTGCTAGGGTCTACAAAGCCCTTAGGCTACTCCATGTAAATCTCATCATGCAAGTCTCCATGAAGAAAAGCTAGCTTGACATCCGTGTAATAAAGATCCAAGTCAAGCTGAGCAACCAAAGATAGTACTGAGCAGAGGGTAGTCATCATCACAAGAGGAGAAACTACTTCATTAAAGTCCACACCATGTTCCTACTTGAAAAGCCATTGCAATCAATCTGGCCTTGTATACCAGCTTAGGGCATACATAGTATGTTTCAACTTGTACACCCACTTGCATGGCAAAGCACGCTTGCCACTAGGCAAAGAAACCAAATCCCATGTATGATTTTTATGTAGTGAATCATACTCTAACTGCACTCCCAAGAGTGACTATCACCTCTATACATAGCCTCATCATAGGTAAGAGGCTCACTAGCATATGCCACCATAACATAATCCATAAAGGGCTCAAATCATGCATGCTATCACTTATCTCTAGTAGACCCACCTCAAGATAGGCTGTGGGACCTGTACTTATTGTGGAGAATTAGGGACTTGGGCCATTGGAGCATTAGCCACACAAGTTTTGTAGGCTATCTAGCTAGTTGTATTTAGTAGGAGACTCCTCCTGAAATATCACCTTGCATACCTTGCCTAAATCGAGTTTTGGATGCCCATCTCACCTGTATCTCCATAACCAAGAAAGATGAATTTCTTAGACTTAGGATCTAGCTTATATACCTTGTCCTTGCGAACATGGCAGAAAGCCTCACAACCAAAGACACGCAATTGAGTATATAAGGGAGGTTTCCAGATCATATGTCCTCTGCAACCTGATAGTCAAGAGCAGTGTATGGAGATCGATTAATCAAGTGTATGAAAATAGTAACTGCATTAACCCAAAAATACTGTAGTAAGTCTACTTGGTTGACTATGGACTCGCTCTTGAATTGTCCTATTCATATGTCAACTATACCATTTTGGGGTGGGATGTATGGGGTGGTCTGTTGGGGGTAAAGCCGTCTCTGCCTAGCCGCCCGTGTATTACTACATTGACAGTACCTGCCACTGCACACTATAGGTGGCGGGTGCCCATCACCGTCACTTTATTCTTTATTCTTTTAGTGACAGTTTGAATAAATGAAGGCCCGGTCACACATTGTGACTCTTGGAGTTCCCATTTGTCTCTCTCTCTCTTCTTGCTCTTGCTCTTCGCCATAGCTCACTTCCAAGCAAGCTTCGATCCTTCTCACCTTTCAACTAGTATCAGAGCTTTGGATTAGAGCTTGATCATGGAGCTTGGCCCGGCATTACTTTAGCCCGGATTGAAGACTTAGAGCTTGGAGCTTCAATGCTAGCCATGGCTTCTTCCCCCCGAGGTAAGATTTCATCTCTTGCCTCTCCCCGACCCTCATAGGCTCTTTGCAGGTGTTCCTTGGCTTCATTGGGCACCTTGTATGCCCCCATTTTCCCTCTTATCCTTAGCATAACCAGTAGGCCCCACAGTCATCTCATGTTTTTTTTGTTTCTGTTTCAAAATCTGGCTTAAAAATCCCAATTTTTCTCATATCTCGGGCATCCGAAACCCGATTTAGGCAAGGTAAGTGTCTAACTTAGGGTTTTGGCATGCTTTGAACGCGATGGCTATGTCAAATCTGCCAAATTTTGATCACAACATTTTTTGCAACAGATCTGAGTTGATTTACAATAAGAAAATGTCATGCTCTTAGTTTATGTGATGCTCTCGAGGCTTGGTATTTGATGCCTAGATACTTTGGGGATGTTTGCCCAATGTTTTGAGATGCTTTGGACTTGGTTTGAGCTTCCATAGCTTGATTTATGCAGGGATGGCTTATGCATAATGCTCTTTGTTGATATTCGGGTGTCTTGTTGGATGTATTGATGCTTGGTCATCATGGTTTATGCCCAGATATGCTATTTGAGAGCTATTAAGCCTTGATTTGGATGCGGACACTTCATTGTTGGTTGGGATTTATGCTACCTTGGTTGATAGGTTATTTTACGTCTAGTTTGGTTATGCCTATTGGTTTCAGGCTATGTCTTTGGGATATGCAATAAAGTATTGACCTTTGAGGTACGACATTGAGCTTGTCCTTGGTTCCAGATCTTCATTTGAGCTTGAGCTCAGCTTTGGAATGCATTTGATGCTCCGTCTATGGCATCTATGTTACCTATGTCTGACCGGTCTTGACATGCTTGGCCTATGCCACTACTACATGCTACTTACATTGTTTGGAGCCGATTGCTACTAGTGCCTTGTCTTAGCTTGCATATGGCTTCCAAGAACTTACTTGGGATATTTCTTGGCTTTCCAGAGTTGTATTTGGGATATAGTTGATGTCTATGGATGCTCTAATTGAAGGCTGCAAAGCCTATATGCTCATGATGTCTTATTGATTTCTGGTCTTGGATCTTTCGTCATTGGTGTTCTCATATGCCCTTCTTGAGCTTCTTGGCTTGATCCATACGGCTTTTGTGCTAGTGGGAGCATCATTGGATGTTTGACAGACATTGAGTAGGTGGTTTATGCTATTGATCTTTGAGTCTTTTGAGATTGGGATCTTCTTCAGTTGGATGTTGCATGGTTGATATGTCGTGGTCCGCATACATGTACTTGGGCTGATTTGGGATTCGCACTCACTGAGCATACACCTCTTTGTGTCAGGTCTTTCCAGTGTTGTGTACAATTTGCCCTATTACATAGGGGGTTTTGTGTTCATTGTTCTATTGATGGATTCTATGAAGAAGTTGAAGATTATGGTTGATTCTATCAAATCCGTGGGAGATATCTACTATGATGCTGTGTGAAGAATTGCTATTTTCTTTGTTTTGATCATCAAAAGAATGAAATGAAAGCTTGTTGATGTTACAAGATAGATTTTCTTGTAGTAGAATCCCCTTTTCCTTGGTGTTCCTCTTGGGGCTCCATGTTTTTACTATGATGCTGCGTGAAGAATTGCTGTTTTCTTTGTTTTGATAATCAAAAGAATGAAATGAAAGCTTGTTGATGCTACAAGATAGATTTTCTTGCAGTAGAATCCCCTTTTCCTTGGGGGGCTTCACTCACAATAATGACAAGTCAATGAGGAGTGACGGCCATGGGACTTATTGCGAGACTATCCATGTGACTGAGAGCAAGATTACTGAGAGTCTCTCCCATGGCAGGCATTGCCGCTTCTACCATTATTGACTCTAATTGTCAAAGCATGAGAGGTGCAGGAAGCATCAACATTCTTTCTGTTAATCTCTTCAGTCAAGAGTATACCCTTTACATCTTGCAACTGTACCCCATTGGTAAGGCATGTTGCCACACATGGTAGTACAAATGGTATCCCATAATTTAGGCAGTGTAATTAAGAGAAACAAGGGAAGAAGAGTACCCTTGAATTCAATCCCTTGCAAAGACAAATGATTGATAATGGAATGAAACTCATTTAAGTGAGTTGACGTAGAAGTGTCCTCCTTCATGTGGAGATCCATGAGTTGCTTCATCTAATACTTATGGGAAGCGGGGCTCTACTGATCATAGACATTGCGAATCTTTTCCCATAAGTCCCATGGGGATTGCCTATCAGAGACAACATTATAGAACATTTGCTTAGAGAGGGACAATATGATGGTGGACTTACATAGCTCATATAATTCAGCCCAATCCTCTACATCAATAAGTTTGGACTTGACACCCTTATGTTTCAAAGGCCTAGCTTGCATTTTCTTCATTAAAACTTACCCGATTTGGGCCTTTCAATAGCTTAGTTGGTGCCATCCAACTTGTCAATATTAAAGATAGAATTATCACTCGAGCCACTAGCCACATAATGAAGGCAAACAAGTGCACAAATTGTTAAAGCAAACTACTTTAATTATTGCAAACAATCCTAAGACCACTGCTAAATCAAGCCCAAAGCAAGAGGGACTGTTGAACCAAGCCTGTCCACAAGTCATGACAAAATAGAGTCAAATAGAAGTGATTGCCCTCATTAAATGATGCATAGTTTGCAATTACAACTTGCTGTATAAATAAAGTACAACAGTAAGAAAACCAAGCCAAAACTGAGCTACCATTGAGATATGACAAATGGGAAGTGCCAGGTGATATCCTACATCATGCAGGGTATGTAAGAAACTCAAGCAAAACTGACATACATAAGATAAGTATCCAAAGCTGTCAATTGCAATTTGTCAGTGTGGTATACATCAAGTGGCATAAAAGTCATGTATGTAGCAGGCCCCCTGGGGTAATTGAGGGGAACCTGCCAAAGGCACGACTCACTGAGCGGGGTAGCAGAAGCTCAATAAGAAGCCAAGTTAACTGACAAGATGTAACAAAGGTCAGTGCAAGTTCAAGACATAATCGAATCAAATCGGCCCTCAATGCATAAATTGCAAACAAATACCATCTAAAGAGAGCATATACATAAAGTGAATATGTCAATGTGTCAATAATCAAGCCCAACTACATAACCACAAGCCCTATGTATACATCATGTATATATAATCCAACATCCAAGATCCAATGACATACATTCAGAGTATCCAAACCAAGATGGTTGCAAAGCATCCACTGTAGCATCCGAGTCAATGAATAACAATCCAATGTCACTATCCAAAACTTGAGAATAACTCAATGCAAGTCAAGATGAAGCCCAAATGTCCATCATACATAGCCAAGACATATAGTATCCATGTCAGACATCTAACATCCAAGCAGATAGCCCGAGTATCATCCAAGGATAATAGGTATAAACTATCTCAAGTGGATACCTGCTATAGCAAATGACAAACAATGTCAATCAAAATGAGCTTCAATCACTACTCAAATTCATTAAGCATGCCACATCATCCTTAAATATTGGTACATCCCTCGAATAGCCAATAAGCACCCGTAGCAATAGGCATATGCTTTCACTAATAAAATAAGCTTCAAATCTATTATAAACAATAGCAAATCTCTGTCTAGACTGGAGCAAATGAAGTTCTCTAATCAACCCAAAATGATCTCCAATGCATTGACATAACATCCACAAGTGATCTGATACCAATGGGCATCAATAGAAGCATCACATAAGCATGTAGAGGCACTATAGAACTAAGAACATGTTGTTCCAAAACTGTGAACAGCAATGCCAATGAATTTAGGGCTCAAGATTGATGCCCAATATCGGGGAAGTTAATATACGTATATTGTTTACACGTGTGTTCAAGGCCTATTTATAAATATCCTTATCTGTTAAATTTTTTTGAATAAAATATAACCCTTTTCTATTTAATCTGTAAATAATCCCTTTATATTACACCCTTATGTATGTGAAAAATATATAAAAATGATATTTTAAAAATACCTTATTTTGAACCCATGTGATGCACACATATATTCATGATTAACTTACTCGAGTGCCCAATGCTAAATATAAGTGCTGGGAGGTGTTGCCGATGAGCATTAGGGTTGCCAAGAGTGCTAGGAACCATTTAGAGGCAAAAGTAATAGTCAAACTAATATGGGAAGATTAAGCCAAGAATAGGCGCGCAGATCATGCAATCTATCTTGGGGATACTGTAGGGTGTGCTAGAAGTATCGTGGAAGACATAGAGTATCAAAGTCATACCTTTGAATGAGAAGCCATGGCTACCAATGAAGAAACCTTTGAATGCAAGCTTGAGCTCACAAGAAGATGGCTATGATAATACCAATTAAAGGGAGGTGAGCCCTAAAGTGGAAGCACGTGAGTGAAAGCAAGAGCTATCGTGGAAGGAGCAAGAGCAAGAAAGAGAGACATGAAATGTGAGAACTCCAATAGTGACACTATGTGATCGGTCTACCCCTTATTCAAATGCCACTAAAATAATAAAGAATGAAGTGACAGTGATGGGTGCCTTCCATCTATAGTGTACAGATGTGCGGATATGCATGTACTATAAGTGCAACTAATACATAGGTGGCTAGACATAGGCACCTTTACTCCCAACATTGGGCTTAGGCTACGCGTGGAATTGGGGATCGAGCTCGAGCTCATGGGGGCTCATAGGGCTCAATGGGATGGGGCTCTCTCCAAGGGTTAGATTGGAATGTTGTGCATACTCTTTGTAAGCATCGATATTGTCTAGTAGGCTCTGTCTTGGGCTTGTTGGCTCTTCTTCGACTAGTGCTCTCTATAGGCACGTGTCTCTTTAATGTCTATCACAAAATCTTAGCCTAGTTCATCATCAGTGTGAAGAGGTAGGATAGTAAGAATTTCTCACATGTGATGGTTTGAGCCTATCATACCAAAGTTGCAAGTGGCGTAAGCTGTTGAAATCTTTGGGCATGACCATCACCCTGTGAGCACGGGCTAGAGGAATATATGTGTCTTCAAAAAATGTGATGATAAGGTCTTCGACAATTTCCTAAAGTGTTTGAATTACTGAGACAGTGCATCACATATCTATGGCCCAATGAGCACATATTTTCTCTACCAATCTTTGAAAGGGAAGGTGTGGTATTGCACTCCACATTCACCTCTTTATCCTATATGTAGCTCACTAAGAACTATGTAGTGAGCTTAATATCTTCATGCCTTCTATAGGAGGGACCTTGGCATGCCATGGACCCTAACATATGGATCCTAAAGAGTCACCATAGAGCCACAAAGATTCCTTTGTTACATTTATAAACTACTTGGTGGTGACCCTACAAGACAAGAATACTCAATGAGGGTCACCACTAAGTGATATAGGCTACATCTTATGTAAAATTGTCAAGTGGTTTTCTGACTCTTTCAAATCTCCATAACTGTGTCTCACTCTGAGCTTGCCTCTCATGAGGCGGTACATAACGACTCTGCCTTGCTCCACGCATCATAATAGATGGAATGCCCAACTCACTATCCAAACTATCACTGTTAGATGACTCATAACTTGCTGTAAGTGGACTCGTCACATCCTCAAGCATCTTTTCTTTTTCCTTATCCAATCTCCCCCTCACTGACATATTCATGCCAGTGGACGTAGGAGTACAACTCCGCAAGCGTCTTTACCAAGGACTTACTATAGGTGACCCATCACTTGTAGGACCACTCATAGATGTACTCACTGTAGGTGTATTTTTAGCATTACTAGTGCTGGCTGATCCATCAGTAGCCACTACAACTAGATTACCATACCATGATGCCAGCTCATCAAAAACAACATCTCTGCTAATCAATGTCTCATGTGTAGATGGAACATAACACTTGTAAGCTTTTCGATCTTGGCATAACCAAGGAACACACTCTTGACAGCTTTAGGATCCAATTTCTTCCTCTTTTCATTAGGAACATGCACATATGCGATGCTGCCAAATACCTTCAAGTGTGAAATGTCACACTTATAACCATACAACTTCTCATATGGAGTTACATCATGAATCCTTGTTGTAGGGGTTCTATAGACAGCAGTAGGCAAAAATTGCAACAAACTACTTGTTGGCAACCCTCAAAGAGACAAGGAAACTCAACAATGATCACCACCAAGTAATAGAGATCGCCTTATGAAAAATGATTGCCACGAACTACTTGGTGGTGAATCTCGAAGAAAATGACATTAGATGAAGGTTGCCATAAGCTATAGAGGCTGTGCCATGGAAAAGAGTTGCCACCTCAGACTGCTTGGTGGTGACTCTTGAGATTCCTTACACTAGATGAGGGTCACCACAAAGCAATAGAGGCTGCCCTATGGGCCAAAAACCACATGGCAGTGACCCTGTAAGACAAGAACATTGAAGGATGATCACCACTGAGTGATAGCAGCTACCCATGGCAAAGGGTTGCCACCACGAACCACTTGGTGATGACCCTCGAAGACTAGAATACTGGATGAGGGTCACCATCAAGTGATAGAGAATACCCATGGGCAAAGGGTTGCCACGAATCACTTGGTGGTGATCCTCATGTTGAGACTTCAAACTCTTGTGTGTGACCGATAGTGTCTTAGCTGTGTCTAGCTGTATTAGCAAGTGTGGGACATTAAATAAGTTGGTGACTTTAGGTTGTGTGTGAATGGTCTATAGACCTTAGAGTGTTGTATTCACTTTAGATATATGTGTAATAATATGAAATGAGATGAAAGCATAAGACTCTTCTTTGTTATCTCCAACCCTTCTCTCTATCTCTCAACACGGTATCAAAGCCATCTTGGATAGGCTCTTTATAGCTTATCAAAGTGAAGAAGACCTGAAGATTGAAGAGATAGGATCTCTGTGAAGATGAACAGGTTGCCATTGCTCATGTTGAGTAAGTGTCATGTCATTCATGTTTCTCTTTGCTATTGGAGTGTGCCTGGGTCCTGTTTGGAGCATTTGGAGGCTTCATTGATCACATGAGAGAGAGAACTGATCATTAGTGTGTTGAAGATTTGCTGGAATACACCTCTAGGCTGCTAGCGTGATTGCGTCTGCTGTCCAAATGACTTCCCATGGCTGCTAATCAATAAAATAATCACTAGTCAAGAGATCTACAACTTGCATACACACTTTGGAAGGTCCTTGAAGGTCTTGCCATGGCAATGCATTGATGAAAACTCAGTTTGAAGGTTATGTATAGGTATATAGATCTGGAACAGAGAATGAACTACTATAAACAGTGTGAATATATAGCATAGACTAGATCTTGGTTGAAGCATTGAAGCTATCTGACATGCATTCTTGGCTCCATTGAAGTGTAGATACATCCTGGAAGACATATGTATTGTGGCTTATGCATTTGAATTGCAATTTATTGAAGAAAATATTCATATTTGGAAGTATATGATAGGCTGAAAAATATCATAAAATTATGGACATCAAGTACTCATTGGTCTTGAAGCATTACATAACATTGGTTAGCTTCTGTCAGGTGTATAACATGGCATATGTCTGTTGAATGTTTGGAAGACTGAGATGAGCATAGAATGCTCATGAAAGCTGAAGTTTGAAGCTAGAAATAAATGCATTGATATTATCTTGGGTGGTTACAAACAGGGAATGCAATCTATGACATATTTTGTTGAAGACAGAGTGTCTATGGTTGTCTGTATGGTCATGTGTTGACCTCTACATTTGATAGCACATGTATGAAGTACATTGAGGAAATTTTGGAGCTGGATAAACCTAGTTTGATTGAGTTTTGGCCGTGGGTTTTGGCCGATTGCAACTTGTAAGAAAGGTGTTTAACACTTGTACTTGATGTATATGCACTGAATTGTGCCAGCATGATCATGTATGGACTCCTACATGTACTAGCAAATTTCTAAGAGTTTTTGGAGCATGTATGACATGTATATATCTCAGTTTTGGCCTTGAAAGAGCTGCTGGTCATTGACAATCTATAGATTTCAAACTGCATGTTTGGTTGATTGCAGTAAGGTTGCATGATACAGAGTCACATCAACTACATGGTCTATGTGTTGATTGATGTATCTACAGGTTATGCCACATGTTTGTGGATGGATTTGACATGTTAATGGGCTAAAAGATCTTGATTACAACAGATAATTAATTGCAAAAAATTGTCATAAATAGTCAAAGATTGCAATAGGTCAGCTAGACTTGTTGGCTTGCAGGAAGTCATGCATTGACTAGCCATTGTCTATTACAATATGACAAATGTAGACAGAACCGACAACATTACCCAGATAGTGGGGGAAAAGCTTGATAGCAATAATTATGCCATATGGAAGTTCCACATGGAGAACTTCTTGATAGGTAAAGGATATTGGGACTTGGTGATAGGTGTTGAAGTTGAACTTGAAATCCAGAGAGGAATCTTATAGCTGATCAAAGACGAGTGCACCGAGCTTGGTTGGAAAGAGCTTGCAGGGTGCTACACTGGTTATCTTTGTGTATCTCGGATGCGATGGTAATGCAGATTATGAAATGCAAGTCACCAACAAATGCATGGAACATATTGATAAGGTATTATGACACAACTATGTCAAGAATTATGTGATGGGGGGATTTGCTTGAGCTGCTGCGCCAAACACACAGTGTATACACAAGAGGAAGCTCACTCAAGAACACAAGAAGAGAGATGGAGGTCAAAATGTTTTCTTGCTGGTTTCTTCTTCTTCTTTCACACACTATACAATGTACACAAAGTATAGATAAGATACAACATAAAGAAAAGTGGCCTTCTAAGTCAAACAGTGCATAATCGACTACACTAATCGACTGACGTTATATCTTTGCCAACTGTAGGTAGGTGTAACAAACTAAATATAATAAGTGATAAGTCAGTGGCAATGTGAGTATCATAATGACCACCAACTTGCTAAGTGTAGACATGCAGACTCATCTAGCTAGGCGGTCCATCATGTGTTGAGCTTGCCATCTCAACACTTCCTCTCAAGCTTAATTCTATCTCTACAACTCCAAGTAAGATTTGGAACTTTCGAAGCTTCTCTGCACCCAATGCCTTTGTGAAAATGTCAACTATTTGATCCTGTGTGCTGACATATACCAAGTCAATCTCTCTTGCAAGTACCTTCTCTCTCACAAAGTGGTAGTGCACCTCAATGTGTTTTGTCCTAGCATGGAACACTAGATTCCTAGCTAGCTGTATGCTGCTCATGTTGTCACAATGAATGACAACTGGATCATCTCCCTACATGTCCAAATCACCTAATAACTTTTGTAGCAATACCACCTCACATGCTGCCATAGTAGCACCTCTATACTCAGCCTCTGTACTCGATAAAGCAACTGTAGGTTGCTTTTTGCTACTCCATGTAACTGCTGCACTACCAAGGGAAAACATGAATCCACTTGTAGATCTTTTGTCTGACATACTACCAGCCCAATCTGCATCTGTGTAAACAAAGACCTATATGTCCTTACCTGCCTCATAAGAAAGTCCATAATGTAAAGTGGATTTCACATACCTCAATATACGTCTTACTGCATCCAAATGAGGCTTTCTAGGCATCTACATAAACTGATTGACAAGGCCAACAATATAGCTCGTCTGGCCTTGTGATAGTCATGTAAATCAAACTCCCTACTATCCTCCTGAACATAGTACGGTCTTCTATCTCATCCCCAACGTCAGCACTCAACTTCACATTTTGCTCCAATGGTACTGAAAAAGGCTTACATGCTGTCATACCATACTTGGATAACATATCCAAGCCATACTGCCTTTGGGATAGCCATATACCATCATCACATCTAATCACCTCAATACTAAGAAAGTATCTCAGCTCACCCAAATCTTTCATCTCACTTTTTCTTCAAGAAGTCCTTAACTTTAGCAATCCCATTGTCATTGTCACATGTAATAATCAAGTCATCCACATAGATGACTATGATGACCAAACCTGCATCTTCCTTTCTCACATAAAGTGAGTGATTAGTATTAGAAATAAAAAATCCAATGTTAACAAGATACTCTCCAATCTTGTCAGAGACCATGCTCTAGGTGCTTGCTTTAGCCCATAGAGCACCTTCTTTAACCTGCACACATATGTGGGATGCTCTAAATTCCCATAACTTGCTGGCTGCTCCATATACACTTCTTCTTGAAATTCACCATGCAAGAAGGCATTCTTAACATCCATTTGCTGCAAACTCCAACCTTTGGCTGTTGCCAAGGCAATCACACACCTAACAGTTGCCATCCTAGCAACTGGACTGAATGTCTCTTCATAATCTATGCCATATGTTTGAGCATAGCCTTTTGCAACCAACCTAGCCTTATACCTGCTAACTGAACCATCTGCATTATGCTTGACTTTGTAAACCCACTTACAACCAATAGCTTTCTTACCCTTAGGTAAGGGTACCAAATCCCAAGTCTTATTGGCTTCTAATGCAGCCATCTCCTCATCCATTGCTGTATTCCAATGAGCATGACCAACAGCATCCTCAAAACAAGTGGGCTCAACATCCTCAACTAGTTTCACCATATAAGCATAATGGTGAGCTACATAACCTTCAAAACCAAATCTTTTAACAGGGTATCTGACCCTGCTAGATCTGCATATCACCGGATCACTCAATGGAGCCTTTACATTACTATGAGCTCTCTGTACACCTGGTGTCCTGACTGAAGGAATGCCAAGCTCATCATCCAAACTCTCCGAACCACTAGAATCTCCATCAAATCCCAAAGGACTGGTAGATGTATCATTACCATCCAACACTTTCTTCTTTCCTTTGTCCTTCCTTGCAACACTTATAGATCCACCTGAAGATATGGGGCTACTCCTTAGTCTCCCAGACCAAGGGCTCACTATAGGTGTAGTACCAGATGATTTTTTTGGTCTACTAAGACTCCGTGATATCTTTCTACACATAGCTGTCCTGATCATTATCACCATCCAAAACATCACCAGCAGGTGTATACCAACTTTCCATCTCATCAAAGATAACATCCCTGCTCACTCTGAACTCACCTGTGATAGGGTTGTAATAATGATACCCTTTCTGCTCTAAAGAGTATCTAATAAAAACACATTTTTCTACCTTTGGATCAAGCTTCTTCTGTAGCTAATCTGGCACATGAATGTATGCAACATAGCCAAATACCTTCAAGTGCGATACATCAGGCTTCTTGCCAGTAAAGCATTCTTCAGGAGTCATCCCATGAACTGCAACAGTGGGAGTTCTGTTCATAATGTAGACAACAATATGGATAGCCTTAGACAAAAAATGTTTGGGCATATTCTTTTTAACCATTAAAGCCTGTGCAACTTCTGCAATATGCATGTTTTTTCTTTCTCCAACACCATTTTACTGTGGGGTATACCTGCAAGTAAATTGCCTCTTTATCCCATGAGTCCTCAACTCATTATAGAGGTACTCTCCCCCTCCATCTGATCTCAAGCGCTTCACTTTTAAGCCTGTTTCTGTTTCAACAGCTGCCTTAAAAGATTTGAAGTGCTCAAACACATTACTCTTTTCCTTCATGAAGTAAACCCATAGCTTCCTTGAACAGTCATCAATAAATGTGACAAAGTATTTGATGCCACCAAGAGATACATTCTATGTAGGCCCCCAAACATCTGTATGTACTACATCAAGTATATTTTTGCTCACTTCTCTATCATGCAAGAAGGGTTGTCTTGCCTACTTACCAAACTGGCATGCTTCACAGACTTTATGCAATTCTGCAACTCTAAAAGAAGGCAACCCTGTGACCAATCCTCTGGACTGCATTAATTTCAGCCTTTGTACATTTGCATGTCCAATATGTTTATGTCATATTTCAATATTTGCAACTACTCCTTTTTCTTTAGCATACATAGCAGCATCCATTGCCGGAATTCTAGCATCTAAAGTGAACATTCGGCCAACTCTACTCCCTTTTGCGACCAACCTGCACTTATAATTAAAGTCTTCTACAAAACAACCTTTAGCATTGAATCGGACCTGCAACCCTTGCTCTACCATTTGGCCAACAGACACTAGATTCTTTGTAATTGATGGCACGTGCAATACATCTGTCAAACTCTTTGTCTGGCCATCATACAAGGACAAGGGAACCTTTCCAATGTGTGAAACTGGGTGGCATGTATCATCACCCGTCTACACATAACCTAGGTTTTGTACGTCTTACATCTCTCCAAACCATTCAACATGACTGGTCATATGATTAGATGCACCTGAATTGACATACCATACATCATCATGTGTCCCCTTTCCTGTAGCTGCATTCATCATGTGCTGCATAACAGACATATGCTCATTTTTGTCTTCATTCTGTCGTGAAGACGATGCATAGTTTCCTTGTTGCAATTTACCACTGCAAATATCATCCTTCTTAGAATAACAATTGGCTGCAATATGTCTTGTTTTGCCACAACCCTCTATTCTACCATCCACCTCTTCCTCTAGAGATCCCCCTGCCTCTAAAGTTTCCTCTGCCTCCAGAGACCTGCATTTCACCAAACTGTTGATTGAACCTATTTTGCTAGTTATCGCCAACACGTCACATACCACGGCCTCTTGAAGAGAATCTACAACGTCCCCTTCCTGAACTCGAGTAAAATGCTTGAACTTGTTCACAATTTCTTTCAGACGAATCACCCTGCATATTGATCTCTTCAGTAATCATGAGAGAGATTAGCTCATCAAAATCTAGAAATGGCTTTCGTACATATACTGAAGCAACAAATGATTTCCATGCCTTCTCATTGTGAAGGCCACTCAGAGTGGATGAAACCAAATCATCATCATCCGGTATTGCATCAATCGTTGCTAAAGCATCTGCAATGCTCCTCACCTTCAACACATACTCATTGACATACATTTTCCCTTTCTTTAAGGCCTTCAACTCTTGCTTGAGTTGAATCTTTCGTGCCTTTGTATTTACTGAAAACATGCTCTCAAAAATTGTCCAAGCTACATGTGAAGTTTCTGCATTTCTGATATGTCCCATCATAGTATTATCAATGATTGCAGATAGCCAGTACATCACCTTTTTGTCTTTCGTATTCCACTCTTTCCATGCTTTTAACTCATCTGTAGCCAGCTCTCACTCCTTTTTTTCACCTGAAACAAACTCATAAAGGCCCTTTCCAATGAGGAAGTTCGTCACACGAAACTTCCATGAAGGGTAGTTGTTCTTGTCAAGCTTCTCAATAATGGGATTTCCATTGTTCTTTGGCATGATCACAAACAAGGATACAACACAGCAAGCTAGTCTTCACCAATCTTTCACAACACGTGCACAACAATACACTAAGCAACATTTTTCACTGATTGCTCAATAGTACATGTAATTTGCAACCTATTTGTAGATAAACCTTATGTTTGCTTCCTGCAAACACCTCAAAAATTACAAATTTGCAATCTGTAACCTTTGCATCCACTTTCGGTCAATACAGCCGAAATCATAGTGTACCTTGAAACTGCTGTCCTCAACCTTGTGGCTCTAAAACAGGGCCTAAAACGATCTCAGATGCCCAAAATAACTGTGGGGAAGCCCTAAAGAGCCAATTTGCACAATATACAGTGATATGCTCATACACCAAATCTCACAGCAATCTGAGATTTTTGCTCGACCCTACTTCTGGTGCCTCCACAGGCACTATCCAAGAGAGAGAGAGTGGAAGAATGGGAGAGCTTCTTACCCATTGCTTGCTTGCTCGAACCTTGCTTCTTCTCCTTCACTTTAGCCTTCAAAATCAGCCTTTCTCAGTGGTGCGACTCTGATACCATGTCAAGAATCGCATGATGGGGGGATTTGCTTGAGCTGCTGCACCAAACACACATTGTATACACAAGAAGAAGCTCACTCAAGAACACAAGAAAAGAGATGGAGGCCAAAACGTTTTCTTGTTGGTTTCTTCTTCTTTTTTCACACACTATACAATGTACACAAAGTATAGATAAGATACGATATAAAGGAAAGTGGCATTCTAAGTCAAACAATGCATAATTGACTACACAAATCGAATGGCGTTATATCTTTGCCAGCTGTAGGTAGGTGTAACAAACTAAATATAATAAGTGATTAGTTAGTGGCCATGTGAGTATCGTAATGACCATCGACTTGCTAAGTGTAGACGTGCGGACTCATCTAGCCAGGCGGTCCATCATATGTTGAGCTTGCCATCTCAACAAACTACCAGTGCTAGGAAGATACAACTAAAGCAAAAATTCAACAACATGGAGAGAAAAGGAAGATCTATATAGGATTATGTCACAGAGATTAAGACTATTGCGGATCAACTGGTATCCATTGTCACACAGGTTGAGGATGAATATATGGTTGCAGTGACATTAAATGGTTTGTGATCTGAATATAAGTCATTTGATACTTCCATCTCTGTGAGGGTTGAAATGCCAGATTTCAATAAGCTAGTTGCATTGCTTATTCATGAGGAAGTTAAACTTGGCTTGGCGACAGGCTCTAGCAGCTCCAAGAGCAAGCATGCTGTTTTTTATTTGCATCAATGCGGCCATGGCAGCCGTGATAGAGGTTATGGTTCTGCTAGAGGAGGCCAACAAAATGCATCTTATGGAAATAATAACCAGCATGGTTTAAATGTAAGAGGAGGTGGAAATTTTAGAGGCAGGGGGAGATCTAGCCCTAGAGACAAAGGCTCCTGGCAGCAACAACATCCATCTAACAATCCTAATAAGGATAAGGATTGTCACTACTGTGGAAAGTATGATCATATTGCCAAGGACTGTTGGAAGAAGTAGGGCAATCGAAAGGGTAAGCAACATGGACATTATGCATAGTCTAGTCAGACATATGATGCTTCTGGGGATAGACTGTTTGCCATGACATATGTGAAAGACAGGGCTACTAAGAAGTCTACTGAGGATGCTATTT
Organism: Lygodium microphyllum; assembly: GCF_053477565.2. Lineage (NCBI taxonomy): Eukaryota > Viridiplantae > Streptophyta > Polypodiopsida > Schizaeales > Lygodiaceae > Lygodium > Lygodium microphyllum. The sequence goes on along the minus strand of NC_141135.1, from coordinate 44,285,767 downwards.
GTTATATTGATTTGGGGGCATCGAATCATATGACTCCTCATGGTGACTGGTTTATTGACATGGTGCCTGAGAGGAATGGCTATGTATGCACTGGGGATGAGACACAACATAGCATTGAACATAAAGACAAAGTGCATTTGGTAATCCATGATGGAAAGAATAAGAATTTACATGATGTACTGCATGTCCCGTCAATTACTAAAAATCTATTGTTTGTGGGCTAGATGACTGAGTAGAATTTGCAGGTTAGGCTTAATAAGCATGGTTGCTTCATTGAGGAGTTTGGTAATGACTGCAAATTGATTGGTGGTGGTCATAGGAATGGCAATATGTTTACTCTTGATGCCACTTTGCCACAATTGAAATTAGCCATGTTTGCCCATGGCTCTAGCATAGCTAGAGTTTTAGAAATATGGCATAAAAGAGTGGGGCATGTTAATCTTCAACGGCTGCAAATGATGCAGAAAAATCAGCTTGTTATAGGTCTACCCAAGCTTTCTTACACGGATATTGGTAATGTTTATGATGCTTGTCAGTTTGGTAAACAATCAACATTGCCATTTGTCAAGCATGTAAGAAATAGTAAGTGACCGTTGCAATTGGTTCACTCTGATGTGTGGGGGCCAGCCCATAATGCATATGTGGGAGGCTCTAAGTATTATGTGACATTCATTGATGACTTCAATCACTATACTTTGGTTTATATACTGAAAACAAAGGATGAGGTGTTTGCTATTTTTCAACAATTTAAGCATTAGGTTGAAAGGGAATTTGATTGCTATATCTCTTGTTTGAGATCTGACAGTGGTGGGGAGTATGTGTCAAATGAGGTTGACAGTTTTTTGGCTGAAAATGGCATATGTAGGTAGCTTACATGTAGGTACACCCCATAGTAGAATGGGTAGATGAACGAAAGAATAGGGTCTTAATGGAAGTTGCACGTGCAATGATGAATGAGAAGATGATGCCGCTCTATTATTGGGATGAGGTTGTTATGATAGCCATGTATATCTTGAATAGGACTCCCACTGCAGGTATTCATGATATGACACCATTTGAGAAGCTGTATGACTACAAGCCTGATATCAATCACATGAAAGTATTTGGCTGTCTTGCTTATGTGCACATCCCTGATGAGAAGAGGAAGAAGCTGGATCTAAAAGCACATAAGTGTGTCTTTATTGGTTATTCGCAGGAGAAGAAGGCATATAAATGCTATGATCACTCTACTCGGGAGACACTAGTCAGTAGAGATGTTATCTTTGATGAGATGGCATCTTGCTATGCATCACTGGCTGCAATGCCATCGGATATGTCTTCTCATAGGCTTCTACAGTAGATTCGTAGTAGAGTACTACATTGATAGGTCCTAGTAGTATGGAAGTATCTCCTTGGATAGGGAGGTTGTGGAGCTCTAGCTCACCATCCATTGACACTAGTATGTCAGTGAGGGGGGGATATGATGTGGTGGATAGCAAAGGAAAAGAATAAGCTTTTGATGATACATCTGGTGTGATGACATCTAGCAGGATGACTTCAGGCTGCGACTTAGGTGACATTCTAGATAGTAAGCTTGGTATTCCGACTATGTATATGCCTGGCACTAGGCAGAACATGTATCAATTTTAGTTCCAGTGCTAATGTCCAACTTGACATTCCGATCAAGAGGCATATCTAGTGGTTCACATTCATGCATGCCATATTTCTTTAGCATTTCCATGGCATAGTGTTTTTGAATCAGCCATAAACCATTTTCAACCTTGATCACCTCAATACCCAAGAAATACTTCAGTTCACCTAAGTCTTTCATATCAAATTCAGATTTCAGCATCTGCATAATATGTTGTATCCCTAAGTCATCATCACCTATGATTATCAAATCATCAACATAGATAACTAGCACTACCAGACCTTTGTATGTCTTTTTTGTAAATAGACTATGATCAGCCCTACCAATAGTAAATCCCAAACTCTGCAAATAAATACTAATCCTTGCATGCGAAGCTCTTGGAGCTTGCTTCAGTGCATACAATGCTTTTTTCAGTTTGCATACATAATGCTAAAAATCAGGGTGTACATACCCTTCAGGCTGATCCATATAAACATCCTCTACTAAGTCACCATTGAGAAGTGCATTCTTAACATATATCTATTGCAATTTCCAACCTTTAGCAGTAGCCAATGCGATCAGTGTTCATATTGTTTCCATCTTGGCAACAAGGCTGAATGTTTCCTCATAGTCTAACCCATACTGCTGAGTGTATCCTTTAGCAACCAGCCTGGCTTTGTACCTCTCTACACTGCCATCCGACTTGCATTTAGTCTTGTAGGCCCATTTGCAGCCAATGGTCTTCTTTCCTTCTGGTAGTGGTACAAGATACCATGTTCTATTTTCAGCCAAGGTAGATATTTCCTCATCCATAGCTATGCACCATTTTTTATCCATCACTGCTTCAGCATATGTAGCAGGTTCTTTGATTGTCATCACTTTTGTCATGTAAGCATACTGCTTCACAGAGTAACCACTGTAAGCTAGCCTATCCACAGGGTACCTGACTTTCTGCAAGCATCTAAGATGTGGTGCACTACTCGATTCCCCTCTCTTGTGAGGCCTTGACTTGAGTTATGCTATTGAGCTCGTAAGTCAATTCATGGAGAAGCCCAGAAAGCCATATTTAGATGCTGTTAGGTAGATTAGGAGATATGTAAAGTCCACTATAGATTATGGGTTGTTTTTTGTGAAAGATAAGCCCTTGACATTGGTTGGATACACAGATGCAGATTAGGTAGGATGTTCATATGACTGTAGATCTACAAGTGGTTATGCTTTTGGATTAGGAAGTGGAATGATCAGTTCGAGTAGTAAGAAGCAACCAACTATTGCATTGTCTAGCACTGAGGTAGAGTACAGGGGTGCTGCATTGGCAGCATGTGGGATTGCATGGCTGCTCAAGCTTATGGGCTGATTTGGACATACAAGTGGATGCTCCAGTGACCTTGTTATGTGACAATCTCAATAGTGCACTGTTGGCAACAAATCCATTTTATCATGCCAAGACTAAACACATTGAGGTACACTACCATTTTATCAGAGAGATGGTTATTGCAGGGAGAGTAGATCTTATGCATGTGAAGACTGATGAACATGTTGCAGATATCTTTACCAAGTCTTTGGGTCAGTCGATTCCGATACCTATTTGGTGTACATGTTTTATCTTGAGCTTGAGGGGGAGTGTTGAGACTTCAAGATCTTGTGTGTGTTTGTCAGTGTCTTGCTGTGTCGAGTTGTATCAGCAAGTGTGGGACATTAAATAATTCAATGACTTTAGGCTGTGTGTGAATGGTCTGTAGACCTTAGAGTGTTGTATTCACTTTAGCTATATGTGTCATGGAATAATATGAAATGAGATGAGAGCATACGGCTCTTCTTTGTTATCTCCAACCCTTCTCTCTGTCTCTCAAGACCTCAAAGACTAGAACATTGGACGAGGGTTGCCACCCAATGATAGAGGATGCCCCTAGGCAAAGGGTTTCCAAGAATTGCTTAATGGTGACCCTCGAAGACCACAATACTAGAGAGGGTCACCACGAATCAATAAAGGCTATCCCAGGGCAAAGGGTTAGCATGAAATGCTTGGTGGTGACCCTCAAATACGAAAACACTAGACAAGGGTTGCCACCCAATGATAGAGACTACCCCTAGGAAAAGGGTTGCTATGAATCATTTGTTAGATATGCTCAATGCCCTACCCTCATAAGGTGCCACCAATGATCCATGGTGCTCAAAGTTGTAAGGCCCCCATTATGAAGAGAAGCCATGTGTGAGCCTGGACATTGGTGGATCCTGGGTTGTATGTCAAATGAGGTCTATGTGACCAGATAGCCAAAAGGTGATCATTGTGGGTCTATCCTTTGGGTTAGATAGAGTAGTTAAAGTTGGTAGCAACTTGAGGCACATCACATCGAGTTGCATGGTAAGAAAATTATTAGGGACCCCTATTTTGGGTCCGAGGGCCGTGGAAGTAGCCCTTAACTAGGGGTAGGGAATATTCCTTGGCCAACTAGTGGAGATGCACATGGAAGGTCAAAAGACACATGTACACATGGAAGGCCAACATAGACATGTGCATATGGAAGTCAATAGACACGTGCACATGGAAAGTCAACAAACACATGTGCATATGAAAGGTCATCCCCAACAATTCACTTAAGTATTTTGAGCATATTATATGAGGCTGGTTTTCCTTTCTTGATCAAGAGATTATGTTGATTCCACCATTGTTTCTTTTGACACCCCTCCTCAAGGATAGATTGTGTTGATGTGGTTATAATAGGTAGTAGTATCCCTTGAATTATGGTAGCCTGCTAGATACAGAACTAACTTATGGCTCATTACTTTTCATAGATTATGTGGGAAGTCGAATTTTACGTTGATTTTTAAAAGTATACAAGGATTTTAGAAAATAGTATTTGAATTTGAAAAAGTTGCTCCATGATATTTTATCCATTTCTAAAGCACTCTTTTGTGTTGTTTACTTTTCTTATAATTCATGCATTTTTGACTTTTTTAAAATGGTAGCAAGCCACTTCCTCATATTCAATTCTACTAGAATGGATATAAGTGACTTTGGTTTCTTTATTAATGGATGTTGGTTTCTTTGAGAAAAAAAAACATATTTGATTATTGTAGTGGCTTCTTGACCATTGAGCTTCTTCTCCTTGAGTACCATAATAGAGATACATTGCTTTAGGGTAATTGCTTCCATATTCCCAATGTTTCATTAGTTAATTATTGTTCTTCAGTTAAATTTACTATAAGCAAAGCCACCATACCTTTTTTGGGATTGTAACATCTATCCCACCCAAATGGGACACAATACTTAGTGTTTTTGTTTATATGCTAAACTAGTGAAACTCATGTTTGTTGACTCCATGAAGGTATTTGTTATTTTTATTTAGCACATTCAAAATTTTTTTGACATCACCTTTACTATTAAGATGATGTATTGAACTAGGTGCTAAATGTAGTCATAGATATCAATAACAAAAGTATGTAGTCAAAGCAAGGCCTCTTCATCTCACTCCTTTGAATATGAGTTCTTTTCTTTTGGTGTCTATTTCTTTATCACATTCCAAAGCTTCTTGCATAAGGAAGAAGGTTGTTTTGATGGACTAAATGTAAAGCTTGAGCTTGCCACAACTTGCCATGGATAATAGAGTTTGTACTTACTTCATGAGCCACATGTGTCTATCTATTTACAAAGTGAAAAGATAAGAAGATATTGGTAAAAATAACATACAAGATTAATAAAAAAGAACACACTAATTTTATTGGTAAATAAGGGCTATAAGTTCATATGTCTGATTGCAAGAGTGGATAAGGATTAGGAGTAAAGAAAGGTTGGTGATAGAGATGCATAATGCTTATGGGCATGGCCTTCTTATTCTTCTTCTTGCCAATATCCTTATTTCCAAATCATACTTGGATGTCACCTCAACTTCTTCTTTACACTTGCAATTGTTGGCATCTTTAGTTCTAATTGACCATATGTTATCTGTATTAACGAAAGAAATAAATGATGAAGAGTAGAAATGATAGACTAGAATTAATCCATGATTATCTTTGCAAAGACACACTCTTCAAGAGCTATAAGTAATCCAAAAAAAAAAAGATACTCAAGCAAAAAACCCTAGCCATTAAACTTAAAAACCTTGTTCTTTTAAAGCTTCTCTTTACATTTACATCACAATCCTTAAGCGTATATTTCCCTAAGCTTGTCGTGAGGAAGAAAGTTGCTATTAGAACTATTTTGGGTAAATCTTAGAGCACTTTCAGCCCTTGAAAAATTTCCTTTTGCCTCATTCATATTTTTGAAATTTTGTTCCTGTTTTGGAGCATAATTCCCACCCTATTTAGAAGCATAAATAGTAAAAAATGTTGGCACTTTGTTGTAATTACTATTGTGACTATTGAAGCCCTTGTTTTGTTGTTTGGAACCCTCTCTCTCCATTGGTTAAAAACTTGTATGTATCTTGCAAGTTGATTGGAGAAATTACTCCCCAAATTTCTTTGCTGAAAATTTCCTATATCTCTCTTATATTTTTGAGAATATCTTTCAGCTAATTGAATTGCTTCATGCCAAGTTTTGGGTTGTTGAGCTTCCACTTTCGATGACAAGGCTGAGTCAAGTCCAAAGATATACTTGTTCAACTTTGCAAAATCTGGAATGCCCTCAATATACATAGAAGCTCATGGTTCATCTCTTTCAAAAGTAACCAGCTTTTTATGCCGTCTATACCAAGGCATCTGAAGTTTCAGTACAGTAGTGCATGAAATAAAGAAATCTTTGGAATAAGATCTTCACTACTGAACTGAAGTTTCATGCACCGTCCGTGTCTACAACCTGTAAATGCCCTGTTTGGAACCGTAAGAACTCCTTGGGTAAAACAAACCTTGTAAACCCTTTTGAGGGCCTAAAAAGGATTATGGGATATCTATGGGGATCAAATTAGACCTGTTAAATGATGGAAACCTACTATGTAAACCTGTAAAAAATGCAAGAACTTGTAGGTATCAAGAGGGTAAGAAATATCATGTTTCTCATCCATTGTTTGTTTCCATGTTTGAATGGGTTGAGATACTACTATATCACTGGCAACCAATACCAAGGCTGATGTACTTGCGCTTAAATTTGAAATCTACATGGGTTTTGAGACTTGAGGGGGATGCCAAGTTCCTCCTCAAGTCGGTTGATGCACCCCTTTAGGGTCATAATCAGGAAGGGAGGGTCATCGCTCTATTGTCTTCCTAACTCGCATGGCATTTACTTTTTCCTTGTGAGAATGAACATGGCAAGGTACATGCTACCTAGCGAAGTGTTAACCCCAACACGAAGAAAACAAAAGGAAATAAGAAAGACACAGGGCAAAGGCAAAAAAAAGGTAGCCCGATTGAAGAAAGAATAGGAGAAAATGCCAAAAGCGCAAGGGCAACCTTAAAAGTCCAAGGCAAATGCAAAAGGGGAAATGCGCATTTTAAAATAAAAAGGCGCACCCTGAAATCTCGTAAAAGAGCACCGGGCTCTCACCCGTGCAATTTGTAAATGTAGATAGGCGGTGGAAAGGAATCTAGGAAGATAGGACAATGGGAAAAAGGGCCTAGGCTACGGCCGGCCATGTAAAAAAGAGGAAAAGGGGATGACCGCCCAAAAGGGATTTAGGGTTTTGTATATAAAGTTGAAAAGTGAATGAGAAGCTCATTCTTGTGTGTGGCCAAAAGTAGCTCTCCTCTTCTTCTTCTTCTTCTTGTTCTTGCTTGCTTGAGCTTGTGCTTGAGAGAGGGAGTGTGAGAGTGTGAGGGAGTGAGTGTGTGAGGGTGAGGGACTGAGGAGGAGAAGCTCTCCATCTTCTCCTCTCTTCTTCTCTTCTCTTCTCTTCTCTTGTCTTGCTCACGGCAATGGAGCTTGGAGCTTGGAGTGGGAGGATCGAGCTTGCTTGAAGCTTGCACTTGGATTGTGGAGCTACGGGAGTGCGTGGGAGAGGAGGTAACTCAAGTGGCACGGAGGTAAGCTCACTACACCCGTAGGTATGGATGGCGCGTCGGTTATGTGAGAGGTAGCCATTAGTGCTCGGCTTGGAACGCTTGAAACAATAAGCGGTCCGTGGGTCTTGGCGGTTGAGTGAAAGCTCCCACATTTTGGTTCCGTTTTGCTGGGATCAACGGATTCAAGCCTTGAGCGCTTGCACACTTCAAATCGAGCATCGAAGTAAGGGCTTTCCCCGAACCGGTGCTTGAGATGGGTAGGAAGGGAGGGGATTGAAGATGGTATTCGATCTCCTTGGCAAGTAGGTTTTTTGCTTTTTTGAGATTTATGTTGTGAGATAGAGTAGTGTAGGTAATTTCTTTGTGATTTGTATGCATTTAGGATAGGAAAAAACAAAGAAAAAGAAGCAAACAGTAGGGTTTTCTGTTGCTGTATAACAGGCTAAAACAGGGAAATAAGGGCACAGATCCTTGGAGTGCTGTTTGATTCGAGCACCATAGTGATTCCAAGCATGTCTGCCATTTCCTTGTAGTGTTTTGTACCTATTTGGAAGGCGCTGGATGATTCAGTGGAGTAGATGTTGACCTAGAGACATCGCGTACAACTCGCGAGCCATCGGCCATGTAGTCGGACTAGCTCGTCCGAGTCCCAGAATTGGACCCGTCCAGAATCAGACTAGCTTGTCCGAGTCCCAGAATCGGACCAGTCCATAATCAGACGCTTGGCCAATTGGACAACCATTCGATCGGACCACTCGGATCAACTCGTCCGATTTTGGAAATCAGACCACTCAGACACTCGGACTCGGACCACTCGGACCACTCGGACCATCCTGTCCAATCGAACGCTCGTCCGATCAAGGCAATCAGACCACCCTGTCCGGATCCGATTCCCAGAATCGGACCACTCCGAAAAACAGACCACTTTTTCGATCCGACTCCCAGAATCGGACGTGACCAAAATCAGACCACTGGGCTGATCGGACCACCCAGAATGGGATGTCCTATTCTGATAATCGGACTCCTAAAAATCGATCATCTGAGAATCGGACAAAAAACTGTCAAAATTGGACAAGTATCTAGAACACAAATTTTGACGCATCTAAACCCCGAGATTGACCCCAAAGGCTACGTAGAGCTAAAGGCACATCACAGATCCATCACTGGGCTAAAATTTAGAGCACGTAGTTCAAAATTTGGCTATAAATGGTCCTCCAAATTGTGCATGGCTTTTACTGTAATAGCCCTACGGGCCGGGTGGGACTGCCCCCCCGGACCCCCGCAAAGGGGGCTCTGCCCCCTCTGCACCTCCCCCAAGTAGGTTGGAGAGAAAATGCGCGTCGTGACATGTCCTCCAAATTAGACCCTACTGTAGTAATGGCTCTATACGAGCATGGATCCTCACTTGTAAAAGAGCAACCAAAAGCCCATACCCGAATAGAGAGAAATAGAAACCCTAGAACCTCAACGGGCCAATCTAGCCATCCAGGGCAAAAAGGCCACACTACAAGAACACATGTGCATTGTGTTCAAACTACATCTAGTTGAAGCAGAATGCAACATCATCAAGCTATCAATGCGAGGATGACTAGACATGACAGTCCTGACGATAGATGTACCTTGAGCAGCGCTGCACAAACGACCCAAGACCTCAGTAGAGAATCCACGTCTGACTGTATAGTTAGGGACTCAAAGGCATCTGTCAGAAGGCTTAAATTTACAAGCCAAGACCTGGAAGATGAAGACATAGTACCACCTGCTTATCTTAGGGTCAAACTCACTGCGAAAAGAGAGCATACTATCAATGCTCTGATTGATGAAGGAGCAGATTTTAACATCTTGACCTATGAATCATGGACTCTACTAGGCCAACCAGAGCTCACACCGACTAGTGCAACTCTTAGCCCTTATGGGGGACACCCACAAGCACTCATAGGGAAGTGCAAAATCCTTGCGACAATTGAAACAGAAAGCTTGCCTATCCTATTTCATGTTCCTCCAAATAGTGCTAGCTGCGGGAAAGAAACCGTCCTAGGAAGATCCTTCAAAAGGGCAACCAAATGTGAGGCTGACTATGTAGCACAGAGGATACACCTGACACTACCAAGTGTGAGGATAGTCACGACCTTTAGTAAGAGTGACCTCATCAAACCTCGAGGGAAAGGCAAGCAAGGTGCTGACATAACAGTCAAGCTTGTTGATGAGAGCAAGGACTTGTTGGAAGAGTTAATACAAGCATAGGTCGAACAATGAGAACTAGCGAGTGAGGCCATGCCTGAAACAAGAAGGTCAAGAGACAATGCCAAGGACGGGCTTTGGACTTACAAATATCATAGAAGACCCCAAAAGAAGCCCAAGCCTTATAGACGCAGGCATCGATGGAGGGTCAGCGCAATGCCATGATGGATATCCAAAGCGTTGCTACGTGCTCAAGGGTACTACGTAGGTAACCGATGGATTTGGGTACCAAAATCCTCTCCTAAACTGCCTCCATCAGCTGAAGGCCAGAGTGCATCAAAAGCAATGAAGCACAAGAGGAAATCTAAGAGAAACTCTAGGTCTGGAGGCAACAAACTAGACATGATTGTTCAAAAGAAAGAGCCTCAGCCTAGCATGCTAAATAGACAGATGTCATATGTAGCCATTGAGCATGCACAAAAATCATTAGTGCCAAAGAGCCTTTGATTTCCCAAGGGGAGAACAAGCATCATAGGCACAACATTGCTCATGGCAAGGCTGCTTGCTCAACAAAGCAAATGGCACAATCGTCTAATAGCCTTGAGCAAATCATTCAGTTAGTGCCACGCCCACCTATGAGTCCTAGATCTCCTACGCCCTCTTTTTCCAAACAGACACAGGAAGCACTATAGCAGTTGTCAAGGGCGACTGCTCAATTCCAATCTCTATCTCTATCTAAGCTTCCAAATTTCCAAGAGGAGGGATATGACACCATTTGTAGCTCTCGACCCAAGGATATGCCTGAGCACCCTAATGTGACTAGATCAACTCATGTTTGATCTACACAGATGAGTGCTGAAAGGGCAACAAAAGACACAACCACTTCCGATCACCCCAGGGACTTGACACCGCAATCCACCAAGGGTAGCCAGCCCACTAAACTCGCTGCTACTACTTCCCATCAGGGATCACATCAGTCACAGACCTTGGCCGTGACAATGCCCCTTGCAGAACGTGTCCTTAGCAGTTTACCTGTGGAGGAGGTGTCGCAACCAACTTCATTGACAACTCCAACACTTCCAAAGCGCCTAAAGCCTAGGCTGGAGGAGTTAAACTCAAGGGAGTTGGCTGAAGAGCTAGACTCTTCGAAAGGGGAGGTAGTTGTGCTCTCACAACCTAGCGAGGCTATTCAACAGGCCACGGCCATGTCCCATAAGGACACACTAGAGAAAGAGAATGCTGAGGCCCAACCAAGCACATCAACGGTTGACCTAGCCCAGGGTCCTGAGTTGTTGAGAGATGCACCTTCACTGACCAGGAAAAAGAGGAGAAAACAACGAAGACAACAGCAATCACAGGTGGTTGTGGACCCCAAGAACGTTGAGACCAAGAGCGTTGGAGAGCTGGGGAATAAAGCATCAAGTCCATCCACCACCGGTGAATCCATTGATGTCTCTCCTAATAGCAGTGAAACCTCAGACACATCTGTGTGCTCTAAAAAATCAAAGCAGCTATTGCCATCAACAATTGCTTTCAACACTCAATCCATTGACAATAGAACTCACATCGACCAATCAAGAGTGGATACAACACTGTCACGATGGGATGACAAATTCACACCAGTCACACCCAAGGAGAACCATGACACAATAACGAAGCCTCAAGAGAAACATGGAAACCCCAAGATCATGAGCAATCCTACCATTGACCAATCTTGCTCATATAGGCCTGAACCCCCAGCTATGCTAAAGCCTAGAAAAATTCCTAGAACCTTGCATGAGATGGCAACCGAGCAAGCCCTCGTTGAACATAGAAGTATAGCAGAATGCTTAGCTGAGTTGGATGCTAAGCTCAAGGTGTTCGCACGAGTCTACGTCCTTTTGCGGACGTGGGCACAATCCCTAAGGAGCAGCTTGGAGATTACTTGCCCTTTCCTCTATCCTAGGAAGAGCAAGAACATCTTAACGGGCACTACGACAGGCTCCTGCATGAACGCATGCGACTCATCTCTGACGAGGAAGCCGACGAACTGCACATAACTGTCACGTTCAATGATGTGCTCTGCCAACCAAATCTCTTAGAGATAGAGCAACTAAAGCGACTAACAAAGGGCCAAAGTCAATTTGAACATCGTTGGTGTGAGAACTGCATTGTAATGGCCGAACTAGGGGCTCAGATCATGACACTCTCTGAGGAGCGATTGGCCAAATGGCGATCCCAAAGGGACCCAACCTATGTGGCACCAACTTCCCTTCGAGTGCTGACTGCCATTCGGGGTATGGACTTGGCTGAACCTAGCCAAGAAAACTCTCTGTTTGATAAGGTTCTCATTGAGGAGGAGTTACATGTTGCCAATAGACACGGACAAGGTTCCATGCTGCTCGATGTGGCAAAATATCTATCGGTACTAAGTAAGCTGCCACGAGTGCTGGATGCGTGTGCCACGCTCCAGTACAACCCCAAGTTCTACAATTGGTTCTTATCCTCGTGAAGTGACATGGATTCATAAATATGTATATAAATAAACACTAATTTTTGTGTCACCGTGTATAAACAATATCAACACACACAAGCAATGATAGTCAAGCGCAGGGAGAAGAGTTGGGTCTAACAGGCTAAGCTCCTCAAGTCCTCCTCTCATCATGCATTTAAAATCCGTATGACGATCCCCACCTCCAAATGAAGGGCATGCAACCCACATTACTGGCATAGGAAGCCTTGACCAACAACTCTGATGGTGTAGACAGGGTGTAGTCCCTTTTTATACACCTTCTTCCCTTTCCGGTCTATCCTTCCGAGGAGGAGCCCTGCCTAAATCCATGACCGCCAGCCGAGGTAACTCGGCGTGAACCAAGATTTGCTAATGGCAGAAGGCTAAATATACATCACGGGGGCCATCCCTCTACAACAACACTGCATGCCCCACCCCTCATCTTCTCGTCCTGTGCGCTTGATAACCTGCACTATAATCCCTTACATATGAATGGTCTTATCATGTGACAAATCCTAATCCTTGATTCACATCTTACAGACCCCCCGCAAGGAAAACATGGAGAACCAAGGGCAGCTAGCTTGCAAGGACGCTCTCTGCAACAGCCAACGGGAACATGCAACACACGCCCCTCCGTCGGTGCGCTACGTGCCCACTCTTAAAAGGTACGCCAAGAAACGCGGCCCTAAATGACACCACCCTAGACGAAGGCCGAAGAATCCGCAGGCCAAGGGAGCGGACGCTCAAGGAGGCGCACACAATGTGGCAACTCCAGTGGCACAAACCCCCAACGTATGCTCGGGCACCAGATGCTCAAGGGAAGAAAGGGCAGCTCCGGATAGGGAAGAATTCAATGAACTATTTAAAGGCATTTTGGAAACAGTGGCAGCCCGGGACTACACCATTCATGTCCCGGTCAACATGTTCCCTGCCCAACCCCACGGAAGCCCCGCACCAACAGAGCCCCAATCGCCCGACCACCCAGACTCGCCTCGCCTCGTACAAATAGAGTAGCCCCATGTTGTATAAAGGCTTATTAAAAGCTACCTGGCCAGGACTCTTTGTCTTCAAATGGTTAAGTGTTGACCTGTTCCCCAATTGTATGAACTTTTCATATCTGCGTTTAATGTCTTTCACGTCTTTAGCAAAAGAAAAAGCTAATCAAGCACATGTGATAAATATCTAAGTCAACACCATAGAATTCAGATAAGTGATGTCTCCTTGTGTTGCACTGGTTTATTATAGTTGCGGCATATACCATGCATGTACTCTCATGAAGTGACAAGTGGATGCAGGATGATACAGGTCTTTGTGTGTAAGTGTTCAATGCCCGATCACCGCAAGACCATCGACCCCACAAAGAGCCGTGGCAAAGCCACGCTGCCGAAATAAAAAATCACCCTTGCCGACCGCCCACATCACATGGCCCAAAGCATATGCATGGGCCATGCTCTCTTTTTGGGTCAAGCTCTATAGTTGGCTCATGGTAGTTGTTACCTCAATTGTACCAACATCGCGTCTCGCAAAGAGGTTTGCAATATCTCAAGTGTATCTCCCCATCTCAACAGCTACTTCTCTAACAACGAAGCTAGGGCACAATCATCACTGCAATATCCATTTCCTGAGCCTTCGAAGCTTGACAATTTCCAACCCATTGAAAGGCTGATAGCCTTAACATATTGCAATGGTTGTACTCAGGCAAGTTCAAAAAAAAAAGGGAAAATAAAAGAAAATAAAAGAAAAGAAAAGAAAATAAAAGAAAAGAAAAGAAAAAAGAAAAAAGAAAAAGAAAGAAAAGCAACGAATGAAAGGATAAGACACACCCACGATCACAACACAACACTAGGGGGTTCTCAAACTAGGTACGTCCAGTGACCTTGGTCAACTGGCTCCGTCCCTATTCCCCTCGCCCTTTAGCTTCACCCACAGTTGTTCAGGGCACATCAACGGCAGGACATACCTAGGGAGCTTGGCTCGCCTATGGTTAGACCTGTCAACCTGACCCACTTGCACAATTCCCTCTTGCACTCTGCCTTACTACCATTTCAATCAATTGTGGTAAGCACCGCATGATTGGCCATGAAAAGTACATCGTCCTCATCAAGCAAGTGCAATAGCTTCCAGCTACCAAAAGTGCGGTGTCCCTGTGTTCAAATATGCTACGTCAAGCAGTTACAATGCAAAGGATGTCTCATACACCTTTACGTGCACTTCTTCTCAACATGGACACCTTTGCTTTATCCACACAATGTTATGAGAAACCAGCCCACAGTCTTCTAACTACGTAATATCTAGTTATGCACGAGCACTTACATAGTATTTGCACCAAATTATATACACAGTTTGGGTCCTCAAGTGCAGGCCAATACTCTCAGCTTGCTTAGAGTTCAACCTGTCTCCCAAACTAATAAAAAATATCTTGTGCACGATAAGAAGACTAGCACTACCCCTTAGGGAGAGACCACATGAGAGGTTTTCAAATTGCAGGTATTGAAGCGTCCAACGATATTTCAATTGCTCTTTAGCGACACCCAACTTTGAATGCTTATCCCTTACCATCCGACAAGCCCGCAAAGAATTATCACGTGCAGAATCCCCAACAAACCAACACTTGTGCTGGCCATCAATGTAATCCCCAACACAGAATAGCCCTACCACCAACTCCAACAACCTTCCACCAGCCACCTTGGCGACCAACAGGCCCCCAGGACCTTCTTCCACACCACCACCAACACTCCTCCACGGAAACCACATGCGTCCTTGTCACCCACGTCTTCGGCGCATGCTACAGCCTGCTATCTATGACGGTGAGTGCCATGGGACTGGCACTCGTCTAGGAGGGGGGTAATGTTAACCCCAACACGAAGAAAATAAAAGGAAATAAGAAAGACGCAGGGCAAAGGCAGAAAAAAGGTAGCCCGACTGAAGAAAGAATAGGAGAAAATGCCAAAAGCGCAAGGGCAACCTTAAAAGTCCAAGGCAAATGCAAAAGGGAAAATGTGCATTTTAAAATAAAAAGGCGCACCCTGAAATCTTGTAAAAGAACGCCGGGTTCTCACCCATGCAATTTGTAAATGTAGACAGGCGGTTTGTAAATGTAGATAGGCGGTGGAAAGGAATCTAGGAAGATAGAAGGACAATGGGAAAAATGGCCTAGGCTACGGCCGGCCATGTAAAAAAGAGGAAAAGGGGATGACCGCCCAAAAGGGATTTAGGGTTTTGTATATAAAGTTGAAAAGTGAATGAGAAGATCATTCTTGTGTGTGGCCAAAAGTAGCTCTCCTCTTCTTCTTCTTCTTCTTGTTCTTGCTTGCTTGAGCTTGTGCTTGAGAGAGGGAGTGTGAGAGTGTGAGGGAGTGAGTGTGTGAGGGTGAGGGACTGAGGAGGAGAAGCTCTCCATCTTCTCCTCTCTTCTTCTCTTCTCTTCTCTTCTCTTCTCTTCTCTTGTCTTGCTCGCAGCAATGGAGCTTGGAGCTTGGAGCGGGAGGATCGAGCTTGCTTGAAGCTTGCACTTGGATTGTGGAGCTACCAGAGTGCGCGGGAGAGGAGGTAACTCGAGTGGCATGGAGGTAAGCTCACTATACCCGTAGGTATGGATGGCACGTCAGTTATGTGAGAGGTAGCCATTAGTGCTCGGCTTGGAACACTTGAAACAATAAGCAGTCCGTGGATCTTGGCGGTTGAGTAAAAGCTCCCACACGAAGGAAATAGTGATGCTATGCATTGATTGAAAAACTCTTTGAATCCCTTAATGAAATGTAAGTGGAAAATATGAATTGATTGAATTGAAATGAACTAAGGATAGGGTATTACCCTTTTGCAGTGACTCACTATATTACTTGTATCCCACTTACCATTCTCACTAATATTTTTAGTCATCTAGCATCAATGATTAGCCAACAAGTCAAGTTCCATGTTAGGTATAAAATGTAGGTAATGAATCGATGCTTGTAACCAATTTTGACACTAATCTTGAGTGGACAGGATGAAGAAATATGAAACAATCACAATCAACCCTATGTTAGGCTCTATATGCTCTTCAATATCAAGCTTGATGATTGATTACTCTTAATCTCCCTTTTCCAACAATAAGATCAACTCAACAATGGGATAATAAGAGAGATTAAAAGCATTAAGTAGTAGGAATATCTCTTGTTGTTGATGAAGAGTATTGAATGGGCTTCAACTGATCAATCCTCCAAATATTCCATCCCCAAATTGATCAAGCTTGAGTGCTATAGGTTTAGCTTCAACCAAAATTTGGTCCCATAATGCTTGCCCAAATATGTCTTTATCTTGTAGTAATTAAGAGTGCTCCAATGGATTATTAGAAATCCATGCTTGAGTAAAAGACTTCAATCACCATAGGAGAAGAGCCTTTGAGTATTGAAGAAGCACTAATTCTTGATATGAGATCAAGAATTGAAGAAGATACCATACATTCAAGTGTCCAAGAGAGTGAAAATGCCTTCAATCTTGATGGTATGCCTCAATGTTGGCCAAATCTTGGTAGTGTGGCTTTATTCACACCTTCCTTGAGTTTAAACCATAAGCCCCATGTTTGGAGCCTCATTCAAGCAAAAATTTTAAGAAATTCACACTAGTTACCCTGTTTTCCCCCAAATTGGTATGAGGAAACTACTTCAAATCTTATCGAGAAGCTCCAATGTCAACTCAATGATGAATGTAGTTGTTTGTCTTCAACTTTCTGAGGCCAAGGAGCACAAAAGCCCTCTCAAATATTCAAGAAATCATCAAAATGTACTTGCTATCCTTAATGTGCCATAGTTAGGGTTTCGTTAAAGCTTCAAGAGAAGAAATGATTCAATCAGTGCTATTAACTTTTAGATTGCAGAGGAGATGTGGTCTAGAAAACCTCCCTCATATGCTCATTTGGGTTTGAAGGATTAAGTAACATAATACTTCTAGGAGCTTAAAGGAGTGAAAGCCCTATAAAATATTAAAGAAATTCAATGTTGTCCTAGGTATTCAACAAGAAGAGGAGAAAGAATCCATGGTTGACCTTGGAACATGAAGAACTCTTAGAAGAATATCATCTACATGTGAAATAAGATTTAGGGAGTACCACGAGACAATTATTAATCACCAGTGATGAGATCAATGCTGGAGAAGCTCAATAGAGGTAGCTTGAGATTTACAATAGAATTCATGGTGATTAGACTTGGTCCACATGGCATCATTATGCCATAGTACAATGCTTGTTGAGCTTGTGAAAAGGTAAGCTGGGTAAGCCTCTCTGATCCTAGAAGCTACGAGAAGGAGATACGATCAGGATTGATCCATGGAAGCTTGAGAACAAACTAAGAGAAAGAAGAGAAACCCTTGACTAACAAAAGTAATCACGGTTTAAGAATTTTCTAATCTTAAATTAATCCCAATTATATTGATGTTGAGCCAAATGCACCAATAGTTAGGACTTTGGATGGACTTCTATTGTTTCAGAAGCTGCAACTCACTTTGGCGACAATCTCTCACCTTGTCTCTCAACACTCTACTCTAACTAACCAAGCATCCTTCTCTCCAACCCAAGAAAGCAAGAACACAAGACTAGCTTTGAGTTGTAGCGAACTCACCTAACTTACATTTTGAAGGCTCGAAGTTGGTTCCACGATCACGATCAACATGATCCAATGCTGTCACTCCTTTGCATCCACAACCAAGCACACCAATGAGTCGAAGAGCTAGTAGAGGCGATGAGAAAAGCAAGATGGTGGCAAAGAGCTTCACGTTCCCTTAGTTCCTCACTCAACACACCTCTCACTCTCTCCCTCTCACTCACTCTCAACACAATGGAAGCAAGATGATATAATGAAGAGATAGAATAGAAAGCTTGAGTAGTCACACTAATAGAGCTTCCGTAGCATGGATTTCCAAAAGGATGAATACAACCGAGACCTCCCACCCTTATATAGACCAAGAATTAGGGTTAGGGTTAGGGTTTGCATTTTTCATCTAGGGTTTGCCTTTTGTGTTTAGGGTTTCCACAATTGTGAATTAGCATTTGCACTCTCTGTTGGGCATCCTACCCAGTTAGTGGGCTCTAGGCTAGTCAATCCTTGAAACATGCTTCAACCTTAGCCTAAGTTCAACTATGAAAGATAAATACAATGTGCATCGGCTCTCACAAAGTAATAGAACCATGATTATTTGATGGTGTCTATGAGTAAAAAATAATAGTGGACACTTGCACTTTCTACAGCTTTCTCAAAATATTGTTAACAATTGAGAACATGTCGTAGGTAGCATGTAGGAGCTTGCATTGAAGACGCTCAATGTTGGGAACAATCAATGAAGGAGTAGTGGTCCTAATGGAGGAGTACAAAGGTTGCTAATGAAGAACTTCAGTTGAGGAAGATCATGATATTCTTTCTGCTATGGTTGGGATAGATGATGTTGCTCATAGTGGGGTAGATGGTGATTGAGGTTATTGGTAGTGACAAGTCCTTTAGAAGTTGATGTTGTTGAAGATATTGGATTGTTGGTCCTTGTGATTGAGACAACTTGAATGGTCATTGGAGATGAATGGGAGATTGCAGAGGATAGGTGATGTGGTGTTGATGTAGCAAGGATGACACGGATCCTCCATGAATTGTTGTACATGCAAAGGAAAACCTCATGTGCAATCACTTCCTAAGGGAAAGTGTCAGTCTTTTTTTTTCTGGTACACAAGACATATGAAGATGTTGGTTTGGGAGATGGGTTGAACTCCAGAGCCCAAAGTGTTATCCCACACTTGAGGACCCAAAACTATGAATAGGATATAATGCAAATACTGATAGTGAGTGCGTGTACATACATAGTCTAATACATAGTTAGAAAACTGCTTCATGGATGCTTCTGATGATGTTGGCAGATGAAGTAATGGAACTTGAAGCTGATGAGGAGGGCCTTGATAACTTATAAGTTTTGAAGTCAAGCATTTGAAGTAAATATATTAATGACTTAAGAACTCAACAAGGATCTTGTTAAACTAATTAACCACCTCGTCATATTGCAAGGGGCACACACTGCACTTAGTACCTAGGCAACCTTGGCAACACACACTGGGCTGATATTACCTTAGGTAATTTAGGATCATAGTACACAACCACAATAGTCACGTTCACATCTACATATAGGATACACTACAAGTCATTAGGGGGGAAATCATCCAATCAGGCCGCCATCATCATGTGCTCCTTTCCAATCATTACAAGGGCATGATGAGTAAAATATTGTTGACGAAGCTGCCATAAGTCCTAAGCCCCCTTTGAATCATTTTGAACCACATTCAAAGAAAGTGCTGAGACCACAACAATTGAGAGGGGAAGCCAACCACTGGTCCCATAATTTCACCACTTACACTTAGTGCAGATCACAATACCAATTGACCAATGAGAGACAAATTTGAAGGATAGAAACTCGAAGCAAAAAAGTTGCAAGATCCAAGAAGAATTGACAATCCTAGACAATTGAATGAGAACACCCACACCAAGAACCACACAAGACCATTGCAAGAAGAGTTGAATATTTTGTAATTTGGCTATTAAGAGCCTTACACTCAGTTGACGTGCCTCATAGTGGACTCAACCTTAGGTCTCAAAGTCCTAAAACTTGATGAGTCAACACAAATGAGTAACTATTCCCATCCATATATCCATTCACATGTTGCAAGAGCTAGCAACACAAGAGCCTAGGCCAAAGCTAGCAAACAAGATGGTGATAGATAAATTTCTAGGGATTGACCCTAGATGCATTGAGTCCGGTATCATTCACATGTTTCATGACTATCCAACGTGTAGGGTTTCATATAGTACCCTAACTAGGTCTACCATACCTAATATACGAAAGGTACAAGCCACAACCTATGACCCAAAAGATGAAGAGCTAATCCCTCCTACATGTCTTAGGGTCAAGCTAACTGCCAAGAAAGAGCTCATCATTAACACTCTCATAGATGAAGGTTTAGATTACAGCATCTTGACCTATGAGATATGGACTGAGATTGGACAACCTGAACTCGTCCCAACCAATGCAGCTATCCAGCCATATGGAGGATCATCCTATTCTCTCTTAGGATGATGCAAAATTCTCTTAACTATTGAGATTGAAAGCATGCCCACAGTGTTTCATGTGCTTCCAAATTGAGAAGATATGGGAAAGGAAGTCTTGCTTGGAAGACCTTTCAAGCTTGCAACCACATGCATTGTGGACTACGAAGCACACCGTATACACTTAAGCTTACCATACTTGGAGATAGTCACTACTTTTAGCAAAGGGAACCTTGTCACTTATATCCCAAAGATCCTATGAAAAATAGTACTTTTCTTTTTTATAACAGCCCTTCATCACTGAATGTGATTTATTGGTGATGGTTACAAATGGATTTTTAGGTTGTATGCTTAATATTATTGTAGACAAGGATGTTCTTCGATTGGAGAATCACTTATTAACAAAACATGGAGGTGAGTTGTTGCAAAAACTATAGGATTGTCAACAAAAAAACTATAGGATTGTCAACAAAAAAATCATTCATTAGAGAAATGCATCAAAGCATACCAATGAAAATAAAGTATTTCAAGCCTTTAAAATTGATAAAAAATCTCAAGAATATTAAGAATCTCAAATGAGGAGAAGGTGGATATAGTAAAAGAATCCAAGTAACAAGCCATACCTTCTTATTTAAGAAATGTTAAATATAACTTTGCTTATAATAGTGTCTGAGTTATGATGTTGATTTTTTAAAGGTCTCTTCTTCAACCAAATATAAGTGAGAGAGATGATTAAAATTTATCTCAATTTTGTTATCCTCTTTTTCCCTCAGCAATGCCAAAGAATATTCTTGAGAAGAAGAAATTAAAAAGAGTAAAGAGACAATGCTTGGATCCTTTTAATAAGCATCATTATTTGGATTCTAAGCCAATACAAAAGACTTTGGACAATATTGGTATTAGTTGAGATGCATATAAATAAATTTATAGCTAATGCAATCAAATATGAAGGCTATCTATGGTGAAGACTATTAGACAAAGAGTTAATGGTGGTAATGTGACGGAAGTTTTAGGTAAGCCTTTTTATATCAAGACTAGCTTCAAGTGCAAGAAGTGAGAGGCTCTTTTCAATGAATTTAACAACATTTTCCTTGATCTATCTACTCGAAAATAATGTACAATGATCAAAATTTATGATTTATAGAAGAGGCACAAGGAGTAGCTAGGTTGATTATTAAACTTGATGAAAGTGAGACTATATGGGAGAGTAAATAGGAGCTAAGAAATCCAAAGTATCCAACTCTAGACCTGTTGTAACCAAGCATATAGTAAAAAATCCTTATGGCTTCTTTCTTATCCACCAAAATTATATTCTCCAGTCCTCTATTGAAAAATTTAGGTCCAATGACTTTAGAAATATCTTTTAAAGCCATCATTGGTAAACTTGAAGAGCTTAAGAATTGTAGAGGCGACAACTGCCAAGACCCATGGACTGCTTATTGTTCAAGCGTTCCAAGCTGAGCACTAATGGCTACCTCTCACATAGCCGACACACTATCCATATCTATGAGTGTAGTGAGCTTACCTCCATGTCCGATCGAGTTGCCTCCTCTCCTAAGCACTTCAATAGCTCCATGATCCAAGTGAAAGCTGCAAGCAAGCTCGATCCTCAAGCTCCACGCTCCAAGCTCCATTTCCGTGGGCAAGAGAAGAGAAGAGAAGAGAAGAGAAGAGAAGAGAAGAGAAGAGAAGAGAAGAGAAGAGAAGAGAAGAAAAGAAAAGAAAAGAAAGGAAAAAAAAAGAAGAGAGGAGAAGATGGGGAGCTTCTCCACCATGGTCCCTCACCCTCACACTCTCATACTCCCTCTCTCAAGCATAAGCTCAAGCAAGCAAGAAGAAGAAGAAGAAGAAGAAGAAGAAGAAGAAGAAGAAGAAGAGAGCTACTTTTGGCCACACACAAGAATGAGCTTCTCATTCACTTTTCAACTTTATATACAAAACCCTAAATCCCTTTTGGGCGGTCATCCTCTTATCCCCTTTTTTACATGGCCGGCTGTGGCCCAGGCCCTTTTTCCCATTGTCCTCTTATCTTCGTAGCTTCCTTCCTACTGGCAATTAACCTTTACAATTTGCACCGGCGCTCTCAAAATAAATCATGGTGCGCCTTGTGCTCTTTTACAAAAGTATTGACTTGCACTTTTTCTTGTGCATCTTTCTCCTTGATTTAGGACTTTTCTACACTTCTTGTGTTTCCATATTTTTCTTGGCATGCTTTTGTCTTCCATTTCACTTTTTCCTTGGCCTTGTCTTCTACTTTAGATTTTTCAGATTTTCCACCTTGGTCGTCTGAGGGTACAACTGCCTCGCTAGGTTGTGAGGGTACAACTGTCTCTCTTTTTGGAGAGTCTAGCTCTTCAGCTAATTCCCCTCCGTCTAGCCCCTCATCCAATTGCATTGGTAGTTACTCCTGGTCGGGAGTTTGCTTTAGACTCTTGTCCTTACCCATTGGAACATGCCTCCATTTCTTCAAATCAGAGCGGGCGTTGTGTTTAGAGCTATTTTTCTCTTACTCTAGAGGTTCGGGTGACTCTAGTGTAGAATCAAGAGACGGTTTAGGGTTCATGTCATGTAGGCTTGGATGGAACCAGTTGAAGAAGTCAGGGTTGTATTGATGAGAAGCATAGAGATCTAGGATTGCAGGGTCTTGAGTGAGGCAAAAGACATATGCACTAACATCAAGAACCATGCTCCCTACTCCTAGCCTGATAGCCACGTGTAGATCTTCTTCTAGAAGCAGTTTATTGTATAAGGGATGTTTTTGGATAGTGGTAGAAAGCTAGACCTCATGGACCATTGCCAACACTCTTAATGAGGTTGGGACAATGTAATGGGATCATGTATTGATGTCCAAAGGGCTTTCCTTTGCTCAGCGAGTGTCATTAGTCGGTGGTCGATTTTGGCTACCAAAATCTGGTTGGAGTACCATTTCTGCACAAAGTTTCATTGTCCTTTCCCTTTTCATTCGATTGCTTAGAGCTTTTCCTTGTTTGTCTCACATTGAGTAGTATAGAGTGAGGGTATCAAGCACAATTCTCTAGCTGTGGCATTTGGGATGTCCTTCATGACTTCTTAAGTGACATCTACACAGTGGGAGCAAACATATTGTTGCTCGTCTATATTCAGGGGTTTGGCGGCTATGAGCTTTGTGTGCTCTGGTGTTGGCCTTCCAATGTCCACATGGACATACACACGTGTGATGGCTATCAACTTTTGATCAAGCTTCAGCAAGCACTTCATCTTTGGTTCATTGGTCAGATGTGCCATCTCCTTGGCCAAATCTTTGAGAGATTTCTCCTCAAGCCTAGGCCTTAGTGCTTCGGAAGTGTTGGAGGTGTCAAGGATGTTGATTGTGACACATCTTCCACATGTGAATTGCTAAGGACATGTTCTAGAAGGGGCATTATCACGGCCAAAGACTGTGATTGATGTGATTCCTGATTGGAAGTAGTAGTGACTAGTTCATTGGACTGCTACTATTGGTAGAATGCAGTGTCAATTCCTCACGCTGATTAGAAGTGGTTGTGTCTTTTGTTGCCCTTTGCACCTTCACTTATGAAGATCGAGCTAGCCACGGTGGATTGCACATGCATATCCTTAGGCTGAAAACTAAGGATGGTGTCATGTCCTGCATCTTGGACATTTGGAAGCTTAGATGGAGATAGATATTGGAATTGAGCAGCTGCACTTGACAACTGTTGTTGTGCTTCCTATGTCCATTTAGGGAGAGAGGGTGTAGGATATTTGGGACTCCTAGGTGGACTTGGCATTGCCTAGAAGATTTTCTCATTGCTTTTAGATGATTCTTCCATATGCTTTGTTGAGCAATTAGCCTTGTCATGAGCAACATTACATCTATGGTGCTCATTATCCTCTTGGGAAGTCAAAGGCTCCTTGGGAACTAGTGGTCTTTGTACACACTTGACAGTTACATCTAATATCCACTTGTTAAGCATGCTAGGATGAGGATCTATCCTTCCAATAGTCCTATTTGGTGTCTTGATTTCAATTGTGAGGGGCTCAGTCACTCCAATGTTGTTGACTCGAGACTTGGATTTTCGTTTAGATTTCCTCCTGCGCTTCTTCACTTTTGATACGATTTGGTCTTCAACTGACAAATGTGTTTTAGCAGGGGGTTTTGGTACCCAAATCCATCGGTTACTTGTGTAATACCCTTGAGCACGTAGCAACACTTTGGATATCCATCGCGGCGTTGTGCTAGCTCTCCATCGATACCTTTGTCTATAAGGCTTGGGCTTCTTTTGTGGTCTTCTATGATATTTGTAAGTCCAAAGCCTATCCTTGGCATCATCTCTTGACCTTCTTGTTTCAAGCATGGCCTCGCTCATTGGTTCTATCTGTTCAACATGCGCTTGTATCAACTCTTTCAATAAGCCCTTGCTCTCGTTACTAGGCTTGTCTTGTATGTCAAAATGTTCCTTATCCTCACACCTGATAGTGTTAAGTGTATCCTCTGTGCTACATACTCAGCCTCACACTTCATCACCATTTTGAAGGGTTTTCCTAGGAGGGTTTCCTTTCCACAATTAGCACTATTTGGAGGAACATGGAATAGGATAGGTAAGCTTTCAGTTTCAATAGTTACAAGGATTTTGCACTTTCCTATAAGTGCTTGTGGGTGTCCCCCGTAGAGACTAAGAGTTGCATTAGTCAGTGTGAGATCTGGTTGGCCTAGTAGGGTCCATGCTTCATAGGTGAAGATATTAAATCAACTCCTTCATCGATGAGAGCATTGACACTATGCTCTATTTTTGCAGTGAGTTTGACCCTAAGGTAAGCAGGTGGTACTATGTCTTCATCTTCCAAGTCTTGGCTTATAAATTCAAGCCTTCTGATACATGCCCTTGAGTCCCCAACTACACAACCAGAAGATGTGGATTCTCTACTAATGTCTTGGGTCATCTGTGTAGTGCTATTCAAGGTGCATCTATGATTAAGACTATCATGTCTAGTTATCCTCGAAGTTGTAGCTTGATGTTCTTCCATTCCGCTTTGACTAGATGCAATCTGAATGCAACATATACATGTTTTTGTGGTGTGGCCTTTTTGCCCTTATTAGCTAGATTGGCCC